>NC_065528.1:30058369-30136318 GCF_006386435.1 Epinephelus moara | reverse complement strand
GATCAACCACAGTTATGTTTTAACAGGAGCTGGGGGGCAAACACTTTTTCACACAGGGCCATGTAGCTTTGGATTTTTTTCTTCCTCATTAATAAAACCCTTCATTTAAAAACTGCATTTTGTGTTTACTTGTGTTATCTTTGACTAATGTTTAAATTTGTTTGATGATCTGAAACATTTAAGTGTGGAAAACATGCAAAAAAGTAAGAAATCAGGAAGGGGGCAAACACTTTTTCACACCACTGTATATAAAATTAAAAAAAAAAAAACCTTCAAAAAGATGAGTGTAGAGGCTCCGTCATCAGTAGTTTCGCTGAAAAGGCAGAAAGTTATGCAATGACGGGATTACTATTTGGGACAAGAGCTGATAAACAAGCTCTGAAAAACACTACCTATCCAGCTCCAAATGGGAGACACACAAAGTTAGTAAAAGGCTGGTGGAGAAAGCCGGAGCCAAATATTTTTTTCAGGACCTGGTGGAGACCAAAACAGAACTAAAAGGAGAGTGAAGTCTGCTCTGTCAGCTCTGTTCTGGTAATTTTCTGCCCCCTAGTGGCCAAAAACTGAAAAAAGCAGCTTCAAGGGGAGGTATAAATATCTTTTTTTGCCTGTTGACTACACAGATGATGACAAATAAACCCCAACACACTATTAACATGGTATTTTATAACCATAAATAGCATATACTTGATGGCTCAAGCCTCCTGGATGGTGGGTGGGCATCCGAGCAAATGCCAATACTGAAGCGACGCCAGGTGAGACCGTTATTCTAAACTAACTGCTTGATGACTTAAGCAATGAATCGCCACAGGAAAAGGAATTATCATACTACAGTGCCGGGCGGCTGATTGGAGTAATGATTGGGGTGGAGAGACAGAAGGGAGTGGAGGGGAGTCAGTGTGGGAAGAATCGGAGGGGGGGGGGCAACACGCCACGGTCCTGATTTCTTTCGAGCAGGGGGCCACTGCTCCAGTAGCCTGGCACCGAGCCAAACACACTGGGTTTAGTTTGTTATTGAGGGAAGGCGAAGCAATCAATCTGGAGGCTGGAAGGAAAGGAGAGTGAAGAATTATTTTTGATAAGTCGTCTGAGGAAAACATAATCACGGCTGTGCGGTGTGAGCTTGTGATGGGCGTTAAAAAGAAAAAACTTTTTTTTTCCCCCCTCCATACCTCTCCCTTTTTTCTCGTTCAGTACGGTGTGTGAGTGAAATTCTCTGGACTTGTGTGAAACCCAGAAAGGTGTTCCTTCCTCAGCTTGCGACAGATGTGTCAGAGCATGAGACGACATGAAGCTCTCGAGGGACTTCTTTAAGTGTCACTGGGAAGCTTTACTGCACACACACACACATACACATACACACACACACACACACACGTACAGAATATTTTTTTGTCAGAAGTGCTGAATAATAGTGCTGTACTAAGCAGGCTGGGCCAATTAGGCCCGGTGGGACTGGGAACAAGCACCAGTGTGTGTGCATGTGTGGACTATCCTTGAGTCATAGGCAGACAGCAGGACTGAACGTCAGAATATTGTCAGACATCTGCCTGCCTGCCACTGCAAAACACACACACTCACACACACATACACGTACACAATGTGACAGCAGGGGAGGAAGAAGGCAAAACAATCGGAATAATGTTTAGGCGCCACACACGGACATGCTACTGTGTAGACAGGCTGGTGGAGGAGGTGACCTTGTCTCTGTACAGTAAAAACCAGTGGGGACACTGTCTGTCTCACATATAAATATCCTCACTCAGAGCTATGGGTTTGTTTCACACTGAACGTCCCATACAAAAAAAAAAAAAAAAAAAAAAGGACAAAGAGTAGGAGTGAGCGACAGGTAAAAAATCTTCTAATGTCTATACATTTTATGTCACAGTGCCGCCAACACTGCCATAAAGCTGTCCTGCTCTGTCTTGACTTTGGCACAGGTAATTCCTGTCGTCTCTCCGTCAGCTCAGCTAACTTTGTGCTAAATTTAGGCACTTGTGTCTATATTTTTTTGCAAGTCTCGGTGGTGCTTTTTGTGGTTGGCTGTGAACGGCGGCTGAGAGCCACTCATCAGGATGTGGAAATCAGTTCACCAGTCTGTAACTTCCTTCTGCCAACTTCTGCTAGCTAGCTAGGTCGAGGTTTTCAAAGGTAAACATCAGTAAACATCGAGGAAACACGGAGAAGAATGGACACTAACTTAACTAGCATCCTGCTAGCTATTGTACAGGCAGTATTGGAAAATAAACTGGATGATCTCTGTGTCGCATCAGCTACCAACGCAACACATTCTCACTCCGATCTCGTCACATATCGACGTTTGGTCATGGACTGTCCACGTCGACATATACAATGTTTTTTTCCTTCAACAACAAACAAACGTGGTTACGTTTAGCTAACAAACGCACATGGTTGGGGTTGAGGCAACAAAAGCCTGTGGTTGAGTTTAGAAAAAAAGAACAGGCTTTGGCTTTACAATTACATGGTAAGCGAACACTGGCTTAGGGTGACAGTCAGTGGTTACTGGACCCATCCACTACGTCTCCTGCCCACCCTACTTCGTCTTTCGCCATCTTAACTTACATTGTTGTCCCACCACATTTCCTCCTGCTTCGTTAAACAATAACAGCGACTGGCCGAGTATCATACCAACGTGACAGGGCGGCTTTTTCCGTTGATGTCTGATTTGGGAAGTCACTGCCCAAGTGCTGGTATTTGATGACTTCAGAGTAAGGCCAGGTTGACTAACGGGATATCAGGAACTGTGATAGCCTTAGATTCAGCGAAACTTGGCTAAACCAGGTGACTCTTTTTCTATATGTCGATCCAACAGAGCAGAGGACTCTGGTGAGAGACGGAGAGGAGTGTGCTTTACAGCAAGTAAGGACCATGGTGGCAATGAGAGGTGATGCTTGGTTCCTGCTGTGGATCACTGCTGTATGTCGTTCTAAGGCATCTGCAGAGCGAAGTCGCTGTTCATGTGAGGAGCAACCGCGCAGCCGTCTTGCTGAGTTCGGGATATGTGGATAGTTATTCCACAACCAGAACCTACGGATTACCAGAACCATCCGGAAACATGGACAATTATGAAGCAGTATATGAGAACATGCAAAAAAAAAGGACTAAATTACAGTGCACGAGTTCAAGGAGCTGATGGGATCTGATTTCACTGGAGTTGCACCTTGTATAATTCGATGTGACAAATAAATGATTGATTGATCATTAAATGGTTGTTTTAGACCAATTATAACAACGTTGTCAGGGATATCAATGGAAAAGATGCTTCAGTTGAAAAGGTATAGAAACTTTAATGACGTCTTCATATCTACAAAAGTGCCAAGATATAAGATGAGAAATCAATGGTAAATGGACTGCAATTATACATCACTTTTCTTGTCGTGGGGACCACTCAAAGCGCTTCACAACACAAGCCAGCATTCACCCATTCACACACATACTGGTGGCAGAGGTTACCATGCAAGGGGCACCCTGTTCATCAGAGGCAATAACCATTCAGACAAACTCAGTCACACAACAACGGCATAGCCATTGGGAGCAATTTAGGGTTCAGTATATTTCCAAAGGACACTTTGACAAGTTGACCACAGAGGCCAGGGATTAAGCCTCCCCCTCCTGAGCCACAGTCAAGAAAGTGGGTGGTCAGTAGGCAAAATACTATCTATCAATATTAAGTATCAGTCTCTCTATTTGTGCTTGAGTCTACTTCCAAAGGTGGTCTTGAGTACGGTTCATGTGAGTCGCAGTCGCAGTTGATAAATAGGTTTGCAAAGAAATTTCTCCATGCTGCCAGTTTCTTCCAAAATCTGCATATAATACATTATAATAACATTTATTAGTATAGTACTTTTCCAAACAAGGTTATAGTGCTAGCCAGCCTAATCTCTTGGTCTCTTTAGTTACCAGCCTTGATCTAGGGACAACTAGCGAGGGTAGGCTTGAGGATCTCACGTCATGACTTGGAGCATAGGTAGTCAGAAGCTCAGCTATATAACTTGGCGCTAAACCATGTTGAGCTTTAAATGTTGGCAACACCCGCCAATCTTACCCTCTATCCAGCCATGGATAGTGAAGTAGGAAGGCAGATGCGAGGGTTGCTCTTGACAGGGTGTCCAAAAATTAAACAAAAGTCGTCATCTTGTGAAGGTCGACTCCATTGTATGAAATTGGTTGTTGGAACATTACCAATGTTAAAGCTCAGCAGCGGGGAAGTGGAGACGGGAGCAATCATACTCAAACACGGTACGAATCAATCGCACCTAATATGAAAATGCCCTTAAAGAAGTGGGTTTTAAAATGTATTTTGAAAGAAAAGTCAATGGACACAGCTGAAAATTAAACTGATAAAAGTAAAGTCTGACATTATATTGCTGAGCCCAGCAAGCTGGATTCGGGATGTCCTAAAAGAGCTGCTGTACAAGAATAAACTTCCTTTTTTTATTTAGATAACAATTAAGCTTTCCCTGAGGCTAGATTTCCCATTTCTGGCCCCCTTTATTCTTCAAGAGTCTCTCTTATTTTTTTTCCATCTATCAAACTATTTTGTTTTCTGTTGAACTACATAAGCATTACAGGATCATTACACACTGGAGGGAAGGCTTGAGAGGATCAAGGGTAATAAAAAAAGGGTAGGAGATGAAAGATAACAGAAGAAGTGGACAGCAAACAGACAAGAACAGATAAGGATGCGGGAAGGATTAAATGAGAGGGAACTACAGGAAGAGGGAAAGCAGGAAATAAAAGGCAGGTACTGGGAGATGAGGTAGGAGTGAAGGCAAACAAGAAGCGACAGAAAGTATCGAGGCAGAGAGGAAGCAACAAAAAAAGATGGTAAAGAGAAGTGAAGCACTAAAGGAGAGGAGGTTTAACTGATATTATTGGTGAGGATGAAGAAGCCCAGGGAGGCACAGTTGCCTGTTGCTACAGCCCAGTCGTATCATCGCCTCCTATGGGTTTTCCTCCAACACTCCAGAAGGTTCCACCTACACAACACACACTGCCTCACACATCCACTAGGCCCCGTCTGTGAGTGTGCACACACACACACATGTGACAGTCCTCTCAGGAACTCAGCAAATCCATTGAAAATAGTCCTCAGGGGCAAAACAGTCTGTTCTTTCACACATTACCACTCATTCTAAAGTACTGCTGTCTGCTGTGTTGCAGGATGACAAGCTACTTTTCTGATATCACTGTCACTACACCCAAATATTTACAGGCTACGGCCAGTTATTACAGTGTATGGACAGCTTCCACTGCATTCACTGACAAGCGAATAAACTAATTTAAATAGTGTGCCATGCTACATACTCACTATCCAGTTGTTAGTTTGCCTCACTGTTTGGAGAAGAAATTTGCCCAGACAACCAAGAATACGGACTCTGATGTGTGCATACTGTAAAGTCTGGTTACTTTTCGTCAGGGTGGATCTGACTATAGCAACGTACAGCAAGACCCTTTCAACTATGCAAGCAACACTGCTCCCAGTAGACCACACATAAGAAAACTATGGACAATCTGTATCTGTACAGACCAACTGCAAAATATCTACACTTGATCAATCACCTTAAAATAAGCATTGTTGTGTTTTTGTTACTTTGGAATAAAATTCATATCTACATACCGAATGGGTCCTCTTTCATGGAGTCTGCCATCTACAGTAGCCCAGAACCATTTGAGGTTTCGTGGTTTCGCATCAGCCACCCTATCTCTCCTACATGCTTGGCTTATGAGAGGAGCTGGTTGTGTTCGGAGGGAGCTCGGAGTAGAGCCGCTGCTCCTTCGCGTTGAAAGGGGTCAGTTGAGGTGATTCGAGCATCTGATCAGGATCCTCCTGGGCGCCTCCCGTCAGAGGTATTCAGGGCACGTCCCACTGGTAGGAGGCCCCGGGGCAGACCCAGAACACACTGGAAGGATTACATATCTCATCTAGCCTGGGAACGCCTTGGGGTCCCGCAGGAGGAGCTGGAAAGCGTTGCTGGGAAGAGGGATATCTGGAATACTTTGGTCAGCTGCTGCCCCCGCAACCCAGCTTCAGATAAGGGGTTGAAAATGGATGGATGGATGGATGGATGGTTGCAATGTGCGTCCTCACAGCTAGATGCCTCTAAATCCCAGAAATTAGAGCTTAAAAATGAAATAACTTATTTTGCTCGTCAACTGGTAACCAAGAAAGAGCCATTAGATGGCAGACGGGTATGTTACAACAACTTTCTTCAACTGCAGATCTTTGCTCTACTTTCACTAGCATAGCCTGCAATCTGTGGTTTTTCCGTCAAAGACGTGTTTGTTGTTAGAATTGCCGATCCTACTTTTAATTTCAGTGATCAAAGCTGAAAGGTCGCTTTGATCGATTTTTGATCTAGAATAGAAAAGGTGCGACCCCTGCTCTGAAGTTTAGAGATAAACAGCTTCAGTAGCCAGGTGACTTTGCAATATGTGATGCAAATAAGTGAAATGAGTTACTAGCAGCTTGTCATGGAATAAATCAAGGTCTGATCAGGACTAGCACTGAAGTATGTTGCCTCCATGGTATTTTGGCACATGGGACCTACTTCCTGCGTACACTTTCTTGCTCCAGGCCGAGACCCTAACCAGTGAGCAAAGTGAACATTCTCATGAGTATTTTAGTGATGCATTCTGTATAAAGTTTACCAACTCATCCACTGATTTAGACGAGAATAAAAAAAATACATAGGTTTGAAAACGCCCCAAAACATAGGATTAGCAGGAACCAATACTCGTGGGGGTTAAACCTACCAGCAGAATATGATGCATGTCATCATGTGTAGACATTCGTCAAAGCTTCGTGAAAGTGCAACTTGATCACATTCAATCACCAAAATGTGACAGCCCTGCTTCTGTCTTCAAAACTCCTGCTCCTGTCAGTGGAACACATGTTCTGAATTCAAGCAGAAGTAACAACACTAGAAGCCCAAGGAGCTATCAGTGGTCCTTTGAGGCTTTTTCACTCCATCCAACAGAGAAACTGCTAAACAGAACCAATAAAATGCTGATTACATACATATGCAAAGTCTTACAGCAGTATGGCTAAAAATGACCGAGGATATTTTCCGTTTGGGGACATGAATGTGCCACTCAGCCAATAATGGCAATTTGTGCGATATCTTGATTGCAAGTTTGACTTTTTGTCCAAAGTGTAGCACTGAAGAAAAACTTAAAATGAAAAAGGCTCACCCTGTAAGGGGGCTCAATCAATTTCAAAACCAACCTGTGTTCTTACATGATTTGAAATTGTTGCTGCGATGATGGTGCAAGCAAGAATGTTGAACATGGGAATTAAGATTATACTTTTAATGACAACTTGACATGTGTTAATTAGAGGGAAATATTAACAAAAGTGATGCTAGACAAACATGTCAGGGGTTACTCCAAAAATATCAATATTAATCCTATGGGGACCATGAATATTCATATTCAATTTAATGTCATTGTGTCCAGCAGCTGTCACATAGTAGTCAATAGATAGATTGAGATGCCTTGACTCTATACACGGAGATGATTTTAGCTAAAAGACTTCTGAGCTTTCATCTCAGTGGCATCTTCTTGAATGACATGAGGTCTTCTGGTGTTTTTAGTCAATGGGATCTTTTTATGGACACATTAAAGCTTTTACCAGATAGAGAGCATCGCTCAGCCTCCACAGTTGGGTCGGCTACAATGCACATTTGAACCGATACCACTCAACGGTGTCTTTATTCAGTACTTAACTCTCTCTGGGATACCAAAAATGTAATTTCAGTCGTAAAAGTTAAGTCCAAACTTCCAGCTGCTGGGTAAAAGTGAAGGGAGAGTCTGTGGAATTACAAACCTATACAGTGTGTGCTGCTCTCTGGCTCTGCCCAGAGACAGCACCTAGATAAATATATGTATTCAGTGCCTTTAACTGGGCACCAACCTTGTGTTTACAAGCATATTGTACAAAAAATAAAATAATCTTCACGGAGCTGGTGATGACAGCTTCATAGATTAAAATGAGATTCTATCTGTGGCGCGACATTGATAAGGGCATCTTCTACTCTTGCAGTCTAGACATGGGGAAGGTTTCCACCTGACAATGTTGCACCCTGTTCCAGTTCCAACCAGTTTTTCTTCCCTAGAGTGGCCGCGATCAATTTCGGCAGCAGTGTCGCAGCCAGAAAACGGCATAGATCTGCTCTGAGGTTCCAAATTTTGGCACTGGAGACTGGAAGGTGGCTCCTATGTTTACTAAGCAATTACCAGTGTTACCAGCAGGAATTTTCGAATGAGTGGCACCGCTAACTAGCTACCATTCAACCTGGCTGGTGCGCAGTGCAGAGTGGCCATGGCTAACATTAGCTAGCCAGTGGAGACCAGTGGGTGGCCAGTGGGCACTATGTTTTCACATGTTAACAAGGCTAGCCGCTAATCTTGGGCAGTATCACGGTATTATGTTACACTGCGGTATTTAGAAATCCCGTCAGTATGATTTTGGGCTATTGAAAGCAAAATAACCGAAACTGACATCCATATTTGGCACCGATGGATCTAAGTGAAGAGGTACTCGGTAGTGCTGACGTTATTCAGTCGGTATTCTACCAAGTTCTACCAAGTAGTTCGGTACCCAACCCTACTTTACAGTGTACATAAATATTGCTGACCGAGTACTTCTCTTCATTGTCAGTTTCCACAGTACACACTGTGCCATCTTGTCAAATGCAAACTTCCCACAGAGGAGGACTGTTCCTGGCACATGACAGGGTCTTCACAACAATCCACATTTCAAAACCAGTAGAAACCTCTGGGGTGAGGTGCCACTAGATCTTAGTGGCATGAATATGCCCCTTGAAAATCTCCATAACAGACGGTGGTCTCAAGTCAGCGTGGACCAGGACCCCTGAAGAGTGCTCCTAGCATTTTGCTGACTCTGGAACCTGGCGGCAAAAGGAGTCTTACCACCCAATAGATAGGTGAACTTATGAATACTAAAAGATAGTTTAGATATATTCAAAATGCATATTAGCCCGACTGCTACCGCAATGAGTTTGCAAATTTTCATTTGCTTTCGATGTATGGTAAACAACATTTAATTCCTGATTTTAGACCAAAAAAAGCTTCTTTTTAACTCTCTCTGCTTCTTCCACCAACTGGTTTCTTTTCTTCACTTCATCTCCATCCTGAGTCAGCCCGCTTCCCTAAGCGATTGTTAATCTCATGCCACTGGTACAACAGTCGTTGCTGCTCACCTGATACCAGTAAGTCTCAGATGACACACTCGAGCTCAGGTACAATCAGACAGCGACAGGCCCAGGAGCCCTGCAGCTTCACTAATGTTTTTTAGAAGCCTCGGTCCCAGAGTGGATCATTAAACTGGAGAATACCGGTGGCAGATGAACCAAAGGCGCAAGAGCTTGTTGGATCACTCCCAAAACAGAGCTGGAGAAGAAAGGGAGACAAAGAATGGGATAAGAAGAAAGTTCTCCCTTCGTCTAAACACCGCTCATTAGCAGAACCAGGTATGCCAACGAATGAGGTGTACGGTAAAAGGTAAAAAAAGAAGATGCCATGGAAAGTAGGAAGAAAGACGCAGGGGCTGCTGACAATGAAGGAATGACAGTTCCATGCTGAATAGGCAGGAGTGTCTAATCTACTGTTAGACATCCGCTTCAAAAAATGTCTCTACTGCAACAACTGTTCCGCTTCCTGTCAATTAGGTGCCAGGAAATTGCACGCACATTTGTCCAAGCGGGGGAAAAAAAAACACACACGTACACACTTTAACTACGTAGTCGAAAGAGTACATGCACCCACCCACGCATGTAACACACACCTCATCAAGCTGCAGCGAGTGAGCCATGATTAGTCTATCCGAGTCCCAGCATGCAGTGTGTGTGGCTATGCATTTGCTTGGCTGAGTGTGTGTGAAGCAGCTATTCTCTATGGTTTGTTTGACAAATAGAAAGTGAATGCAAAGGAACCGTAATTACACTTCCTGAGGTAGCTGCGACTTTGAAAAAAAGAAAAAAAACAGAGGGGGGGAGGAAGGAGAAAGAGATGGAGGCCTTGAGAAAGGGATGCAGAGGACCGCTGAACCGCCACCTGAATAGTGATGACGAGCTGAAATTACCAGACATACAGAGCTGAATCAAGTGGAGAGCTGCCATGAGCTAGCAATTAGTCTGCGACACCCGGCAACACACGCTGCTACCACACTTTCAAATGAGACAAACCGTTCTTCTTAGCCATTACTCCAAAAATTGGCTATGACATGTGGAAGAAAAGTCTGTTGCTGGTGTCATTTTCAAGATTAAGCCTAATTGAGTTAATTTTGGCAGAGGACGAGAAACTTCAGGTACACCACGTGCGCGCACATCTTGATGGCAATTATGTCGGTGCATGCTGGAGGGTTGTTGCTGCCCTTTTGCCGCCTCCTCAGCACCTAAACACCAATCAGCCATGTTGCACTTAGACATAACAAGCACACCGAGAACAGCTACGACTTTTCTGTCACTTACTTCTCTCTGGTGACTTTTTTTTTTAATGAGGTAAAGGGTCAGTATCCGATTTTGACCCCAGCACGGTTGTATACCACATAAATGATGTTTGCACAGGGCTGCTGTAGTGCGAGGAGTCACGGAGGCAAACTCGACGGAGGACGATGTCTGGAGGGGGGGATTTTTCCATCGAGAGCCGATTGGCTGCGGCGGCAGAAGGGTAGACGCTGTTTATTTCATTTGGTGCATGTTAAGCGCAATGTGTCGGATAGTCTGTTCTCACCGCCTGGCTGCTCTGATCTCATCCCCTCGCAGAGGAGTTTTATATAAGCCTCAACATCAACACAGCTCTCAGTGATGATTACTTCAATGAAGAGAGGAGAGGAGAGGAAAGGGGAGGAAGTGACAAGGAGAGGAGAAAGAAAAGAGAAAGGGGAGCAAAGCATGATGAGGAGAAGGAAAGGAACAGAGGTAGAGTAAGAGGAGATGCAAAGAAGCAGAGAGGAGAGGGAGAGGAAAGGGAAGATTTGGAGATAAGGAGAAGAGAAGGAGGAAGAGAGGAAAGGAGAAAAGTGAGAATGAAAGGAGAGAAAAATGGTAAACAAGTGCAGAGGAGGAGGAGGAGAAGAAATGGGGAGACAAGGAGATAAGTAGAAGAGAAGGAGAGAAGGTAAAGGAGAAGTGAAGAAGGGAAGGAAAAAGAAGGGGAGATGGGCAGAAGGAAAGTGACAAGGAAGGAAAGGAAATGAAATGAGGGGAGGAGAAGGAGAGAAAGGAAAGGAAAGGAAAGGAAAGGAAAGGAAAGGAAAGGAAAGGAAAGGACAAGAGCATGGGGCAGGAGAAGGACAGGAGTTTAGATAAGATGATGGGGGAGGTAAGAAGGAAAAAGAAGAAGGGAAGAGAGGAGAGGAGAGATGACAAGAAGTGAGGAGAGAAAAGGATGAGAGAAAGGAGGTGAAGAATGATTTAGTGAGGGAAAGGAGGTAGGAGACAAGGGAGGAGGGAGGAGGAGAGGTGAAGTGAGGATAGGTGGGGGAAAGATAGGAGAGAAAACGGAGGAGAAAAGGAGTGAAAGGTGGAGAGAGGGGGTGAGGAGGAAACAAGAAAGGATATCGAGGAGAGGAAAAGAGAGGATAGGAGGGTGAAAGGAAAAGAAGAAGTGAAAGGAAGGAGAAGAGCGGAGAAGAAGGAGGTAGTGGGACAGAAAGATAATGAACTGTAGGGAAAGAAAGAAGGAGAGAGGAGAGGAGAGGAGAGGAGAGGAGAGGAGAGGAGAGGAGAGGAGAGGAGAGGAGAGGAGAGGAGAGGAGGAAGGAAAACACTAAGAAAAAAGAAGGTAGGAGAGGAGAGAGGAAAGTATGTAGGAAAGATGTGAGGATGCAGACGGATGGAGAAAAGGAGGAGAGGAAAGTAACAGAGCTGAGGGGGAGGAGAGGAGAGCGGAGGAATGTTCTAGAGTAATTGTTCAGACATGAAAAAAGAACATTTTCTTCTGTCTTTCCTTCCACACATGTTCTCCCCTCCTCAACATCACTCTGTCTCCACACACACATGTACACACACACACACTCGTACGCAGCAGCAGCAGCAGCAGCACATACTGTACACTCTAAAGTGTCAGTCAATCATGGGGAGTGCTCGGTGTTCTTTGTGTTGGTCTTATCTCCCCTGTCAGAGTCGACAGTTTGTGTTTGCTCAAACAGCAGATCAGGAGGCCGACATTAAGAGACTACTGACTCCCTCCAACTTCTTAAATAAACACATATCTGCATCCAGCGCCTGTCAGCAATTCACAGTCTGGGGATGTGCGACGGGAGACCAAGGTGTGTGTGTGAGTGTGAAGCTGTGTACACTGAGGTTAAACCAATATGGTTTCTCTGAAAGCTAACACTCTAACGCTCATCTCCTGCTGATAACTTTGGAAATATCAACGTTAAAGCTTTTCCATATTACAGCAACACATACACTGTATTTAACAGGTTTAGGTCTGTTAATCAGAGTGTGACATTAAAGGGTAACTGCTGTGTTTTTCAGCGTAGACTCTATGTTCCTATGTCTTTGTGTGTCAGTTACTAATGAAGACAACACTTTGTGAAGCTGGTCCAGTACTGAGTGAGAGGGCTGCAGCCGGCAGCTGCTGATTAGGCTGCAGTGTAACCACTGGGGGTATTTGTGCACCATCAGTTTATGTTCCTCTGACAGGCTCAGGTTGTTATATAAGTGTCTGACGGCATTATGGAAAGGATCCCTACAGAGATAGACCCTTTGTTAAGGATGAATGCCAGGAACCAATCATCCCTGGTCGTCTTTCACGACATGTGTGATGTCATTGGGTTGTTCTTGTCCTATTTTCCAATTTTTTTTCATTTTTATTATTTCTACTCATGTTCCAGCCAAAATGTTGTTGTAGTAACGTAGAAGTGCCACCAGATGGCAGGAGCTACATTTGAAGTACCGTACGCAAACATTCATGTCTTTGTATCCTCCACAACAAGTTCCTGCAAATGTTTCACAATAAAAGCCTGTTTAGAAAATGAATAGATTCTCTAAACCAAAATTATAAGGGGCTTTTAATTTGTAACAGATACAGGAAGTGTTGAGTTTGAACTGACAGTGCGATGCATTAACTTTATCAAAGCAACAGTAGTGGATAAAAAGTAAAAATATAAAAATACAGAGGGAATAATATATAACGTAGTTTGTTTCAAATGAAGCTGGTAGACTCTGCAGTTGTGGTAAATAAAAGGCCCGCCACTATTTTCAAATTTTATTCCTTTATATCCTCCATTATGAAGAAGTAACATTGTTTGCTAGCTTGATGCTAATGGCAGCACTCACCAGGTTGATAAAGTGCCTCTGCTGTTTCACACCATCATTTACCCTTTTTACTTTGTGTGGTAACATGCCGAGAGGAAATATCTAAAACCCTGGGGTGTTGTTGTCGTACAGTTTCCAAGGCAGCAGATCGCTCTGTGTTCCTATTGGTCAAAGTGACGGCTGTGACGGGAGAAGTCGTTAACGACAAAAAGAAAATCAAACATGCTAGACTTTCTGTGGGAACGACGTGAGGAGTCCCAGACGTGGCGTCGGTTGTCGTCTACTATGACGCACTGCACGAGATGAAGCGATGGATTATCGCATATGATACTGATTGTCGTTCACAATTCAATTCAACATTGTTAGACGCTGCGTTGGGCTGCAATCGGGCTGATATTGCGTAGCGTCGACCCTGCATAAGAACCCTTTTTGTTTCACCAGAAAAAGCCTCGAAAACCATCTTCAAACCCACCAGACTCCATTTAAATAAACAGTAACTTTAACATATGTATATAGCATGTGAATCCGACTCACTCAATTCTGGACCAGCTAAAATAAACTGTTGTTCCCATTAGTGACTCAGACACAAAACATGGGTAAAATAGAGTCTATGAAAATGCCTGTATTTGCCATCTCCTCCTTCCACACCTGTGTTGGCCTCACTAGCCCCTTTTACACTGCCAGATTTTCCGCGAACGTTGGGCCGATTTGCCAGCCAGTTGCGAGCGTTTATACACGTTGATCCGAGGTGCCCAACAGACCGAGGCGGCCTTCTGCAACGGGAGGGGCTGTTGAAGACTTGTGGGAGGAGCTGTCCGCCGCAAACCTGACAGACACTGTAAAGATGAGCAACTGGGGAGACAAGGCATTACGCGCCCTCCTTGCCCTCGCAAACGAAGAGGCCATTAACCGTCAGATGACGGTTACGGTGAAGGACGGGCCAATTTACGAGAGAATCGCCGCCTGACTGTCACCGCCTGACTAGCCGCGGCTTCCCTCCCACGTCACTGTTTACGTCACACGCTGAGCTACACGTTTTGTTACTTGCTCACGCCCCCCATTGCCCTGAAAAAGGCGCATTCTGTGTAAACAAAAGTAGGTAGTCGGCAATTTTACGCCCTCCCTGATTTTGTTTTTATACTGCCAATGCTGAAAAAAGACTGATTGGGCTTTCCTGCAAATTTGCACAATTCCTATCTAAAAAGGGCTACTGATACTCGTAACTGTTCTAAGAGGTCGACAGCTCATCAAGATGATTGACAGGCTCTGGGGTAGAACATGCAAAGAGGAAGAAGGTGGTACAACAGGACTACAATTACCTGTATCAGGGCAATCAAAGTCAAGTTGTGGCTATAGATTCAACTACTATTAAGAAGAAATCTTATTAACATAGTGCATGCATGCAATTTTTGTATACATATATATGTATGTGTGTGTATATATGTGTGTATATATATATATATATATATACACACATACATATTAGACTGATCTGATTTTTATCCCATTGTTTGAATACAAATACAGAATAAAGCTATATATAGCTTTATTCTGTATTTGTATTCAAACAATGGGATAAAAATCAGATCAATCTAATGAATAATAATAACAGTTGGAAACTGAAGAAATGAGTGTTTTTGCAGGAGAATGCAGATAAGTTTACTCTATAAGCCTGAGTGTTTGATGTTGCAGATCAAACACCATATACAACAGATCTGTGTTGTCTCTTGTGGGCAGGTTGTACAGTAGGACAGGCTCTGGTTTATTTTAGCTGCCAGGATGTTTCAGTATTTGTGCTAAAAAAGCTTAAATCCATAAGTTAAGCTGCCTGAAGATGAATGCTCTGAGAGGGATGTCACATGACACATGTAGAGTCAATATACGGAGTGGAGTTCATATAGATGGAATACAGCCTGGACCTGGGCATGGAGTTTGTAGTTTTACAGCATGCTTTTAAGAATAATTGAACATCCAAGAAAGGAGAAAATGGTCTTAACCAGGTGAAGGTCAATCCTTGTTTCAGATGGACATTTTGAAATAAATGGGGTGTATGGAAGTCTGCCATAGTTTTACAGTAAGAGGACTGTGTTTGTGAACAGTGAAGCTGCAACTTGGGGACATGACATCATCATTTTCACTTCTTATTGTTTATACGTCCAGAAATTTCTCTGGGTTTCTTTGATTATTGAGACGCTTTTTGTTAACTTAGCTTCAGATGCATAATGAGCAGCTCATTTGAGCTTTACGTCCTTTTATCTCCTCCATTTCTTTTACAAGGAGCATTTTCTGAGCTGTCAAAATAACAAAAAAGGGACATAAAAGCTGGGTGAAGACTGGTATTAACTGGTCTGTTCTGTTTTTAAATTGGGTATTTTTTTAACTAAAGAGGCCTGCACACTGTCAGTCACTTGTACATACTTTATCAACAACACTTCCTTCCTTAGACATTCATCAGAACGACCTAAATTATAGGTTTCTGACAAGTTAAGAGTTATTGATCGATTTGACGGTGTACCTTTCTTAAGATTGTTAATGAAAAGCAAAGGTGGGACAAGTCATTGTTTTTGCAAGTCGCAAGAAAGTCTCTAGTCTTTGCAATCAAGTCCCAAGTCCTGAACTTTGAGTTTCGAATGCTAAAGAAGTCAAGGTGCCTCACCCCTCTATGTGAAATGTTCGAAAGAACTCTATCTCACCAATTCCTGCAATGCCATAGACTGCAAACGTTTTGGGGTCATTTATTCGACTTTTTTGCTAAGGCCCTTAAGGAGGAGTTTCCCTCTGCTCCTTTAACCACATTATTTGAGGTGGTTGAGCCAGGCAGAGTAAAGGACAGGTATGAAGCTCAGGTCATCCGCTGTCTACACTGCTAGCAAGAAAATTGCTGCTTCTATTTCAGGAATCTGAGAAGCTCCCAACATTTGATATGTGGCTGAAGGAATTAAGTCATCTTTACATTTACAGAAAATCAGATTCACCCTTTCAAACAGTGAGGGACTCTTTACGAAAATCTGGCAACCGGTTGTTAGTGTGACTGAAGAATTCAAGTGAATGGGTAATGGTTTACCAGGTGGACTGCACCATGATGTCGTATGTCAATACCCTGTAACTCGTGGGATAACTTGTGTGTAATCTTTTTTAACTTTTTTGTCTTACCACCAATGCTTTGTTTTGTTTACTGTATTTACAATGTTTTGAAGTCATATTGCTCTCCTCACCAAATGTAATGCCATTTTAACAAAAAGGTAATACCATTTTAAATTTAAAAAAGTCATAAATGCTTTTTAAAATTTTTGTTTATCTGCTAAACAAGTTCGAAAAGAAAAAGTTACTTGGCTGTTAAGCTAATGCTAGCTAAGCATTAGCTTGCTAATTATGGTAATATCAGCTTAGGCTAACTGTTCCTTGTGCAACTTCAAATGAAGAAGAAGATTTACTTTATTAATCCCCTGAGGGGAAATTCAATTTTGTTCACTCTGTTGTCATATACACACACAGGCCTGAAATACACACACATGCACAACAGGACCTATACATGCATTAAATGGAGAGATGTCAGAGCGAGGGGGCTGCACATGGACAGGAGCCCTGTGCAGTTGGGGGTTCAGTGCCTTGCTCAAGGGCACCTTGGCAGTGCCCAGGAGGCAAACTGGCACCTCTCAAGCGACCAGTCCACACTCCATACTTCATCTGTACAGGGACTTGAACTGGCGACCCTACGGTTCCCAAGCCAAGCCCCTATGGACTGAGTTACTGCCGAAAAGGAAGTTGGAAGTTACTACGTCTCCGTCTGTAATATTTGACCTGCGTGTTTTGTATATCGCCTCTTGTTTTTTGTTGACCAACCATAGTTTTTGATCAAGAATGGAAATTATCTCTTGTATCATTTTTCCAACTGGTGGTCAGTAATGTAAGGTTAGATCTTCATGGTTCTCTCCTGCGACTTGACTGAATGCTGTCGGATCAGTTCAACCAAAGTGGATCATTGGGGGATTTAAGTGTCGACTTGCTGGGAACGAATACCATTACCCTCAGGATTCAGGATTCAGGAAATGAAGGGAAACTATCTGATTCATGGCACACTTTTTAAATACCATACTTTTTAATCTTTAGAGTTGGGGAAAGGTATCAAGTATTTTAAAGTCAAAAGGCTGAAGTTCAAGTGAAGTCATGAGTTACCGATGTTTAGGTAGGAGTCGATTTGCAAGTCTTCTCAAATTTGTGACTTGACCCTCACCAGACTCAAAGTTATGTGACTTGATCCTGACTTGACTCAAAGTCATGTGACTTGGGTCCACAGCTCTGAAAATCACTAAAAAACAAAACGTCCACATGAATACATAAATAGTATTCTGTAAAACACACTCAAAACAACACTGTTGATCTTTCATTACAAGGCCAATATCCGCCTCTTTTCAGTGTAGCAGATGTGTACATGAACACGCTCTCCCCAGATAGGCAGTGAATTACCTATAAGACACGGCCATTATCTCCATTCATAAGATGATTATCGAGTATGAGAACACATAAATTGTTTCTGCTGACGACTGCAGAAGAAGTGGAAGGAGATTTCATCGGGGAAATCTGGAATTCATTTGCCTATTTGGTTTTCCTCACGAGGGCACTGAACAGTATAGAGTTTGTTGTGTAGAAATGAAAGCTACAAACTTCATATCCATGAGATTTATGAGAGGAAAAACATATTAAAGGATGCAGAATGTGAACAAGCACTGCATGTGTACACGTACAAACCACACACATTAGGGTAGCAACTAGTTATCAAACCACTGTGATCTAGCCATTGATCAGCGTGCAGATCAAAGCGAGGAGTATGCCTGCAGAACTGTGTTGGCTAATTACCGGGTCCTGTAAAGGATTTCGGTCTTTAAGCATGGCCTTTGGGCCTCACTCCCATAGCAGGGATCCTGTGATCAGGGCCACGCAAGACCTGACAGGCATGGAGATGAAGCCTACGATTATAAACACTCAGCTGGCATATGTTCACCATGACTGATTGGCCTTGGCGCAGCCAGACTTCAGTGCTTCCCTGCAGAGGAGGCATCTGTGAGGCTCAGACTGATGTTTTGTGGAGTATACCTCAAAAGCGCACAATCTCTTTTTCATTCATGGTTTTTACGCTGCTTTTCATAAATGATGGCATCACCATTTCCAGCATCATCGCCATTGATTGAGAATGGATGTGATGATATGAGAGGGCAGAGAGTGATATTGTTATGTCTCCAAGTCAGTGACTTACAGGTCTGCAACAGGTTTGAGTCAATTCAGGCTTTTATTTCATGTATGTACTGTGGGTTTGGTTTCATTTTGTTGAAATGTATTTAGACTCAGGATTATATTTTCCTAGTCCAAGAAGTGCCATATTTTTATACCAAAAGAAGTCATACAGAGGAGGTCAGGGTGGGTTGTTGGTGTGTGAAGTTCAGGACTCTGACACCAGAAGCTAGGCGCTGTATCTTGTGACCCATGTGTTGTTTGGTTTAGGTTGAGTTCTCATGGGTTCATCAATCAGTGGCCTCTTGCACACACTGGGGTGGCTGGATAGAAAACGCTGGTTGTCCCCTCTGAGTTGGAGAGACATTAAGTATTTCTAGGTCTTTTCTATGGGTGAGGGTAAACTGGAGTGTGAGATGGACAGGTGGTTTTCTGGGGCATCAGCAGTGAGGCAGGCGTTGCACTGGATCATCATAGTGAAGAAGGAGCTGAGCCAGAAGGCAAAGCTCTTGCTCCACTGCTCCATCTATGTTCTGATCCTTACCCATGGTCATGAGCTTTGGGTACAGATCAAAAGAATGAGATGGTGGATACAGGGGGCTGAAAAGAGTTTCCTTTGTAGGGTGGTTAGGCTCAGCCTTAGAGTTAGAGTGAGGAACTCAGACATCCAGAGGTAGCCAGAGCAGAGTCGCTGCTCCTTCACGTTGAAAGGTGCCAGTTGAGGCAGTTCATGCATCTGATCAGGATCCACCTGGGCGCCTTCAGTTAGAGATTTTCTAGGCATGTTCAGCTAGTAGGAGGACCCCGGATATTATATCTCACCAGGCCTGGGAACACCTTGGGATCCACCAGTAGGAGCTGGAAAACGCTGCTAAGTAGAGGGATGTCTGGTCTGGAATACCTTGCTCGGCGTGTTGGCCCTTTGACCCAGTCTTGGACGGACGGATGGAAATTATAATAGAACAGCACAGTGTTTTCCAAAAGTGTCCATCGTTGGTAGTCCAATGGAAGTCTTGTGAAATGAGCAACAAAACGCACTGTTGAGTTCCAAGGCTGAATTTGCAGTTATTAGCATTGTTGAGTATTGTGTATGGGATTTTGAGGTTTTCTTACTTCCTTGATCATTACTTTTGGAACAGAACCCAGAAGTTTTCAGTTTCTTGTCTGTGTGTTTGGATGGTTTATGGAGATCATAAAGAGAAAAATTTATGAGGAAACTTTTAACAGTCCAATGATTCTAGTTCTGGAGTTTTTGCTTTGAGTATTCCGCCTGTTGGCAAAGATCTGACAAACATTTTGGAACTTAATTTGCTTCACCATGGTTTTCTCACATCAAGGCAAAGTGGTAAGTGAGTTTGGCTTTATTGAGTAATTGCTTGGTGAGTTGTTCTTGTTTCAGAGTGTGTTTTATCCATGAGGTCTGTGTGGGCGATGATAGTTACATTCACATTGCGACTAATTTACAGCTAATGACTTTAAGAAGCAAGACTATTAAAAGTGAATACTGCACGTTTGCATCCACAGTGATATATAAAACTAAAAACAGTCTTATCCTGTTCAAAATCATATTTGGGATTTGGTTTTATGTGTGAAACACAAGAAACCTGCATGTGTTGGCAACAATATAATCTAAGCACAAAGGTCAAACAGTCTACCAGCAATGGAAAAGGAGTCTATGACAAACGATTAGTGTTGAGCCAAATATTCAGATGAAAGTATGATCCAAGTAAAATGTGTCATTATTCAGCCCGTTCTCATTCTGAAGTTATTAAATACCGCTGCTTTGTCAGTGATGTCAGTATGATACAGACAGGCAGCATCAGTTCATGACGCACCTGGACAGCACCTGTCGCAGTGGTATGATGCCACAGGAAGCCATCAATTTGAAACTCTGCCAGTAACTATGTAAAGTAAAGAGCGGGACAGTCCCTAAACAGTGGGAAGAAGGGGTGGTCAAACCATGACGCTTTTTCTAAACCTAACCATTTGCTTTTGTTGATATCCTGGAGCTGGTAGTGGCGTCCCGGAACATCAACACCAGACGCAGGAGGATACCTAGCGTGTAATATTTAAATGAAGTCTACAGACAAAGCAGCTGATGATGAGAACATGTCACATTATGATCTGAAGTTCAATCCTGAGGTTGTACTGTAAATAGGTTTCTAATAAATAATAACAATAGCGATTTCTGATCAACCTACATCAATTTCAGCTTTAAAAAAACAACCTCTGGTTAAGTCCCACCCATTTTCAGTATAAACTCCACCCACTTCTGGTTTGAATGCCGCCCATTCTGACTACAGATATGGATATAGATAATTCAGTTGGTTGCCCCCAGGAAGTGCACCGGGCTCTGAAGCCAATTTTCGCAGTGGCCCAACAGTGGTACTCCAATTTCTGGGGTTCGTCACGTGATACGAACCCCAAAAGACCTTTTCCCATAAACTGGGAAAGAGATTTTTTTTTTTTTTTAAGCAACACAACCCCCGCAAAAAACACTTGTTCCACTATCATAATTCAATCCACTCAGTGTGATAACATTGGGAAAGAGCCACAAGATTTAATTATTTTATCCCTATTTAAGTTATCCGATTGCTAAGCAGGACGTTGAAGGGTTCAGTCATGCTTGGCGGCCATAGATTTCTACTACACTATGGGCCCAACGAGGCAGTGGCAATCATCTGAGTAATTTCATACCACGGAAAAAGAGCGATTATGGCTTCATGTGCCACTGAGAAACTTTCATAGGAATGAACAGAGCGCCGCCACCACCAATGCTGTATCCAGGTCTCTTAATACATCTACCAGTTGAACAGATACAGGCACAGATAATGGTCTACTTGCTTACCCCTACTGTATATGTAAGGATGATCCTGGTTTCTCAAAACCAGGTTCACCACATTTCTGAAATCACAAACACCTGATCAGAAGTATGGTGGTCATGTTAAAACATAGTGATGCAGCTTCTCTGTGTAGTCATGAGTGCACCAGAAAGAGAAAGAGTTTTGACCTCATAGTTCTGGTCTGAGGCCAGGTCCAGACTGTCAGCTGTCTGTCCTTCGCTGGGCCTTGGGCCGGATTGAATCAGGCCAGGTCAGGCTTTGGCCGAAATTTGAGCCCCGTGCAGTTTCTATATTGGCTTCAAATTCAAGTCCAGCTGTGGCTTTTTGCTCCGCACCAACCCAGAGGCTTAAAGGATCCAGGCCACACTCCACACTGAAGGTCTTTTACTCCGCCGACCTTATCACAGTGCATAAACCTAACACAGAAAATGTTTCCCCGACAACCTGTCACACATAAGCACTTGCCACAAGTTACGGAGAGCTAGACTGTGTGTGTGTGTCTGTGTGTATGCTGCCTGGCGGAGCACCAAGTGCACCCCTACCTCTGCTGTCAATCTTGCTCTCACACTGGAACAACCGGGGCATGTGGCCTCTCCTCTCTCCGACGGCACAACTAACACACAAACACACACGCAGCACTCTCCCACCCGCTGCGCCGGAGCCGCTGATGGACACACGGGCTTGCTGCTGTAGCGCTCTCATATTTCAATTACTCTGTCTCTCTCTTCCTCTCTTTTCTTCACACTCTCTGTCTCCATCTTTCTTGGCGACACAAAATGCACACCTCACTTCCAGCAAAGGTTTATTTTCAACTTTTACTGAAATCCCCCGCCCGCCCATACTCCCCCCCCACCAGTCAAAGCAGCATTTTCTCTTTCATCCATGGACCACCGCCGCCGCCGTGCCTAAAACGATGGGCTGGAGGTAATAAAACGGAACAAAATGGAAACCCTACCTCTACCCCCACCAACAGGAAGAAGACGAAGAATAGAGAAGTGACAGAGGCTCTGATAGCCGCTCATCCGTATAATCACATCCTGCTATTAGAATACTGCAGCTATCTGATGCCATTTGTTATATCAGTGGATGAGCATTAGTGCTCATTAGTCACATGCATTAGCTCCTGGATTGGGCCTGACAGAGGAGTCAGCGCAGGATTAATACAGCCAAGTATGGGATGGGGTGAAAGAATGATGTATAGACAGAAGGGAGGATTGATGGATGGATGGATGGATGGACAGGTAGATGTATTGACTGGTGTGGTGATTGACAGACTGAAGGCAGAATGGACACGTATATGTACAGACAGAATATAAATTGATGGATGGATGGACGGGATGATTTGTAGGCGGATAAATGGACATGTGGTGAAGTAGAGTTTTACAACAGTATGCTTTTAAAGACAGATGCCAATACGTTTTGATGTGAGATAACATAAGTATGGTATTAATGATCTGTAAATTGGGATTTAACAAAAAATAACTGCACAAATCTACCGTTGAAAGGTTAGCCAATCAAAAGAAAATTAATCGGACAATAGGTTAATCGTATTAGTCATTGATGGAGCATGAAATGCAAGTCATTCCTTGGTTTTACCTAAAAACTTCAGAACACGTTACACTAAGAAACTAAGAATGGCACAAATAAACGATACTTCCATACCAAATCGATGCCAAAATTCCTCAAATCTAAAATTCTGTGGTACATCCAGACCTGACGGGGCAGTGAGAGTTCCAGTTCAATGTCTAAGAGAAAAGCATTTTTCCTGAGGCCTGCATATTTTGTTTATTTTTTGCAGTGAGAGCGCCGTGTATTTACACTCTGCAACAAACGCCAGCAGTGTGACGAGGAGCCGGAGTGTCTATTCTGGACTGAGCTCTGCACATCTGGTGTTTTTTTTTCTGGTTTTAAAATATTCGACTTTGGGAAAAATTCTTCGCTTATCACTGTCACTTTTTACCCAACTGTCCAACCGTCAAATCTTCTGTGTACAAGTGCTGGATAAAAACAACACTGGAGGTGAAATATGTTAATATACTGTAGGCAATATATCACTACATTTGGGATATTGTGACATTCCTATAAGACACATCATATAAACACAGATTATTGAAGGCATGGCCGATCACTTTGAAAGACTATGATCCACTCTCATTGTCAAGAGAGCTGACCTGTGATGAGTTACAGCCTACAGTTTTAATATGTTGTGTTTTCCATTCATTATCTATTAGTTTTGAGTAGCATGTGTACTGGTGCCTTCCTGAACTCTGGACATGAACCTTGGTTGGGAGAAGGGCTGGTATGTTGCTTGACACCTTTAAGGTTTCCACCAAAATAGCTCAGTGCAAAGTAGTATCAAAACTTCTCCAGTCAAAAGATACCTGCATTCAATACTTTAAAAAAAAGAAAACAATAAGAAAAAACGGATTTTTTTTTGTATGATTGTGCTCACAGCCAATCACCGTAAGCGTTCTTTGATTCAATTCAATACAGTCTGTGGTGTGGTGATGTATTTGACTAAGCCGGCAGTTCAGTGTGCCAAGGTATCACCAAAATGTTTAAAAGTATAGCTGTACTACACACCTGTGGCATCTGGTGGCATTTCATGCAAATTAGTGCTTCCATTCACACGATGGATGTGGAAGTAGGGGAAAAAAAAGCTTTGAAATCAGTCCCTCTAGGATTTTGGGGGCTGTTTTTGGGACTGCTGTGGCCTAAAATGCCTGATTTCATGGCAGCTTTTTTAAAAAATCACGATGCATGTTGCAATGTTTATATGCAGTGGCAGGTGAAACTTGCAAACAAAGTTATGAGCATTCACAGAATTAGAATCTATTTGAGACTGTGATGTTGGGTTTGACACAGTGCTGATGAGCATCTCTGTGAGCATCTCCTCTCTTGCTCTTTCTGCCCAGTTTGCTTGAGCTAACACAGCACAACGTGTTTTCATCCTTACTCATCTGTTATGCTGCTTGGGCAGAAGCATCGCAGCAGCAACTGATGTCCAACATCGAGCCATTAATCTGACACCGACATCAAAACGACTCTGTCATCAAACCAGTACAAAACCCTTGGGTAACGTTAGCTGTGTGATGCTAACAGTTAGCCTTGTCACTGTGTGTGTGAAAGTCTGTCCCAGGCACAGAGCTTTGAATTTGCATTAACTGTCGCAGACCCAACAGTTGCTATCAGTATCACTTTAAGGTACTAGTACTGTACTTTTTAAACGATACCCAGCCCTAACTGGGAGACCTCTGGTTCTCAGCTAACTTGGACTGGTTCTGAACAGAAACACTGGGCCGTCGTGGGCCTCCAATAACTGTGTCAGAGCTTTACTTGATATAGGAAAAGACAAACCGCACGTAATTAGTGTTATGGTGCTTTGCATGGTATTTTCTGGCACTTACCACACACACCAGGAGAGATGCTAGCCAGGCTCCAATGCAGCTCCCACACAGCGATTTCCCTTCATATCTGGATTTTGGATGGTTGGTCTGAGGGAAGACAAACAAAAAAACAAGCAATTTAAAAACTCTTGTGATGAGCATTTCCCCCTTTCCTCTGACATTTTATAGCCCTAATGATTAATCAAAAAAATAGCTGTCACATTAATTGACAATAAAAATCACCAGCAGCGGTCCAAATGTACTCGTACACTTCAGCTTCACATGTCTGGGTCTTTGCTATTTGTTTGCTCTATTCTTATTTAATCGTATTCTGCTTCACTATTCGCAAATAGCAACAGTCCAGTTCCCCACGGGCATCATTAAAGTTTAATCAAATCTGAATTAATCGTGCGTGCTTGTGTAGAAGCCGATCAAAATGTCTCATTAGAATCAATCATTCGGGTTAAGGACTTCCATAAAAATAAAACAGCAGCGCTGATGAGTTCTGGAACAAATATGTAATCAAACAAACACATTGTCACATCAGAGGTGTATGACGGTGACGCTGGTTAATATCTAATTGTACTGAAGCTTCAGTATCCAGTGCGGATCTGCACAGGGGCGTCAGACAGGTTTGTCCTCCTGTAATTCTCCACAAAGTGACAAATGGTCTGCCTCCACGTCTGTCTTTCCTCTCAGTGGGTGGGGGCTGGACCGGCCCCAGTAAATGTTAATCAATAGCACATCCCTATTAGAGGCAAGCAGATGCCACCTCCACCTCTGTGCCGCTCCGTGTCTTGTCTAAATGAAAGCTCGGGTCAGAACCACAGCTGGGGCGCACACACACACACATAGACACAGAGTGAATGATGGATGAAAGCAGAGACAGAAGAAAGGGAGGGTTGACTGCGGGAGTAAAAGAAGTATGTTAGTTGAAGGTGGCCAACACGAATCAGTGCAGAGCGGGAGCCACGGCGCTGCTGAACTGGCTAAAGTAATGAGGCCGGCATAGCAGGGAATACAGCTAATATGGTGAGATCAAACTACTGGTACACCTCTAGGAACACGCTCCCTGGGATCCCTGCACTCAGATGTGACACCCTGCAGACTCTCCTCACACACACACACACACACACACACACACACACAAGACCACACAAGTTAGCTCGGCTTCATGCTAAGTGTATTTTCTATGAATTAAGATGTATTTAATAACAAAGGATGTATGGGAATGGCAGAATCCCAGGGAAGGTCATGAATATTGCAACAGTGTTCTTACCTTCAGTTTAACACTAAAATATCTTCATAAAAACATGACGCAGAGAAAATACTGACGGAGGTGTGGAACATGTGTCTAAGTTTCACTGCAGATCTAAAGTGGCTCTGGACACTCTGAAAAAATGTTTGCAAGTTATCCGTCCTCTGCAGCCCTCTGCATGTACTTTTGACACTGTGTTGCATTACACTGTGTCCTAACTGGATGTGATGCAAGCACATGTCAGCTACTAAATCAGTTTGATTGCATTGTTTTCTATAGGACTGCTCTAAGTGCTCGCAATGGACACAGCGGGATGCAGCACGATGCAGCGCACCATTTTGAGCAAAACTTTTGGCAGACGCCTCGTTTCTATTTTATTCCTGTCCCTTGTGTCGAAAGCGCCACAGTGGACGAGGAATGGCTGATTCACACAGTTGGAATAAGGAGTTATCTATATGATACGTCCTCATTTCACTATTTCAGTTCAATTTTATTTATAAAGCCCAATATCACAATCACAATTTTCCTCAGAGGGCTTTACAGCACACAACATCCCTCTGTCCTTGGACCCTCACAGCGGATAAGGAAAAACTCCCCTCTGCAAAAACCTAAGTAAGTTGGCATCTGGCTGGAAGGAGATGGCCAGGGAGTACTGTTGTGTAGGATGCTAAGCATGTCGCCAAATATTGGCATGTAGATGTGTTCAGGGCAGGGCAGCCATCAATCATGTGAAGTCTGGGACAGATTGGACCAGGTATGCTGGAGTTACAAGCTACTTCCTGTTTCGTGGCAAAACATGTAACTTTGACACCTCGCCACGGTCACACAGATTGACTAAAACTCAAGCTTTTAACAACTTTTCACGTCGAGGGTCTTTAGATGGGGCAGACCACATTTGAAGTCAGTCAGATTAAATCTGTAGGAGAATTTCGTTAAAGTACAAATTTAGGAAAGGGCCAAAAATGCACAAAAGTGGCAGAGTAAATTCAAAATGGCTGACATCCTGTTGGGTTTAGAGCATGGCTCCAAGAGGCTTTTTTGTATGTCTCAGGATGTTACATATGCCTACCAAATTCCATACTTCTTGGTCTTTTACGTACTTAGGGGAGTATGCCACAACAAAATCAGTTGGCATCCGGCTGGAGGGAGATGGCCAGGGAGCTGGAAAGTATTGTGTGGGATATTCAGCAGAGTTCGCTTGCAAGCTAGCTCATTTTACAAAGTGGAGATGGTGGTATTGTTATGGTCTAAGACAGTCCAAAAATATTAGTAAACATTAACAAATCACTCTCAAATCCAAAAACTAGAGTGCTACTCTAAACTCAAATTTGTGATGTCATAAGGTATAAAGTCTGGAGCTGCTCCATAGGCAACTAATGGTAAAAGATGTTCTAGATGACTCTGAGAGGACCCGGGGGAGTGTTCTGAGTATATGAGTACATTTTCTGTTTGAGTTGAGAACACGACAACATAATAAAGGTTATTTGGGTATAAAACAGCAAAACATTCTGTAGGTCCACAAACTTAATATGACTTAGCTTAATGAGCTGTTTTTTCACAATGATTTTAGGGCCGTCCAGTATGAAGATATTATGTCATTACTGAGATATGAGACTATATATCTTCTTAGATTTTGAGACTTTATATCTTCTTAGATTTTGAGACTATATAATTTTCTTAGATTTTGAGGCTATACATCTTCTTAGATTTTGAGACTTTATATCTTCTTAGATTTTGAGACTATATAATTTTCTTAGATTTTGAGACTACATATCTTCTTAGATTTTGGGACTTTATATCTTCTTAGATTTTGAGACTACATAATTTCTTTAGATTTTGAGACGATATATCCTCTTAGATTTTGAGACTATATATCTTCTTAGATTTTGAGACTACATATCTTCTTAGATTTTGAGAATATATATCTTCTTAGATTTTGAGACTTTATATCTTATTAGATTTTGAGACTATATAATTTTCTTAGGTTTTGAGGCTATATATCTTCTTAGATCTTGAGACTACATATTTTCTTAGATTTTGAGGCTATATCTTCTTAGATTTTGAGACTTTATATCTTCTTAGATTTTGAGACTATATATCTTCTTAGATTTTGAGACTTTATACCTTCTTAGATTTTGAGACTATATATCTTCTTAGATTTTGAGACTACATAATTTCCTTAGATTTTGAGGCTATATATCTTCTTAGATTTTGAGACTTTATACCTTCTTAGATTTTGAGACTATATATCTTATTAGATTTTGAGACTACATAATTTCCTTAGATTTTGAGGCTATATATCTTCTTAGATTTTGAGACTATATAATTTTCTTAGATTTTGAGGTTATCTTCTTAGATTTCGAGACTATACATCTTAGATCTTGAGACTAAATTTTTCTTAGATTTTGAGGCTATAGATTTTGAGACTATATATCTTCTTAAATTTTGAGGCTATATATCTTTTTAGATTTTGAGGCTATATATATTCTTAGATTTTGAGGCTATATATATTCTTAGATTTTGGATATCATTGTATCATGATGTGGCATAAATGGTGTTTTTTCTCTTATTTTAAAGTCTCCATCACAGTCAAGTGATATATTTATTTATCAAATTACCAGACTCTTTATTCCTTTGCTTGCTCCTAATGCTTGCCTTCACCCACTTAGTTGTTATATCCATATTATTGATGATTATTGATCAAAAATCTCATTGTGTTAATAAAAACAACAATAGTCATCCCTACAACTTTTTTGAATCAGAGAGTATTTGGTCAGAAATACTGCTATGTTTGATTCTGTCTCCCAGTCATAGCATTAATGAAGTGCTTCTGAGGAGATCTAAAACTATCAACATATATATTGTGTATAAGTAACAGCTCCGCTGAAAACTGAAAGTGAAACTTAAGTTCCAGCTGGCATTGTTTCCTTTCGCCTCTTTCAGGTGATTCTATTTTAAATGTGATTTTTATCTTTTTCATCATGTGTAATAAGTAACCCTTCACTGAAAATAGATACACACATCACATAATTTATTTATGTTTAATAGTTTTTCAGTTTTAATAATTTTCCTTACGGAAAGTCCTTGAAAGTGAAAAAGATTTACCTGAAAAAGTACTTAAAAGTCCTTGAATTTCATTTCTTAATGTCTGTATTTACTCTGTTATAAGGCATTGTTGTAACTTGATTTAGAAAACAGTGACATGAAGATGTTTATTACTATAATATGTCTTGTTACTTTTTTCAACACAATTTTATCATGATTAATTTATGTCCATTTTCAGTGGTATTTGTTTAGTCATTGGTGAGTTTTTCACTTATTCATTACTTGTAAAACTTCCCTGTTTGTGCTCTGTGTTCATTATATGTAAAACAGATATTTGGTTATCTGTTGAGCACAAGGTTGATTTCGTTGTCAGAGATGTTTGCTGTCTTGTTCAATGATCCGACTGGAGGTCAAATATTGCCAGCCTCTTTAATAAAGCTCCACATCATAACACACAAGGCCAGCAGAGGCTCACACGCTAATGTAACACGCAAAGAGCCGTGTTAGTGTCAGCAGATATACAGCCGGGCCTCCCTCTTCCCAAAAATCCTCCTGGCCTTCACACCTGCCACTGTAAACAAAATGAGCTCGAAAATGGTGCCAAACATCCATCTGTAGCGCTCATCTGGTTTTATTGTGGCTCTGTCTATGTAACAAAAAAAAAGGTAAATAAGACAGATTGTTTGCTCAAAGACATTTTTCGTGAAGGACACACGGAGAAAACACACACACCTGCGCACGCTAAGAATACAAAGTAAGTGCTGTAACGGCTCCCGAGGGAGGCCTTGTCAAATAAACAATGAGACACGATTAAATGACATTATTATAAGAAACTAGCTCGAGCCATCAGGGAGAGAAAGAGGGAGAGATTTAGATTTGCATCCTTCATTAGGTAATGGAGCTGTTTGAATGCTGGCGCCTTGTGTCAGGACATGTGGATGCCAAAGCAGACGTTTATGTTCGCTGTGTACAGCATCCCTCTCATTTAAACTCTACAGGGCTGTCAGAGCTGCCTGAGCGAGGCAATCGCTCACTCTTTCACACACGTACAGTACACACACATACGCACGCTCATCCAAAAAGAGGCTGTATGCATTCAAGCATTCTCTAAACTAATAAACCTGCCTATGGACTTAGCCAGTCTTAGTCTGAAGTGTCATTAGAAGTGGCAGGCAGCTGTGGCAGCCTGTGAGGGGCTAAGAGGCTTGAGCTCCCACCGTCTGTAATCCCCGCAAACAAAGTACACGCCACGCTGCAAAATAAATATATAAGTAAATAATACATGCAAACATGCAGGCACACACACTCGCACACAAAACCACACACACCGTCTTACAGAAGGTGATGCGAAAAGACGCTCTCGGGAAACTTCAAAGCGACAGTGAAAATGCAAAGTCATGTATATGGCAATCCGCCTTAAAAAGTAATCTGACACGCTGACGGCTACGCGAACAAGCACGTGTGAGGCGCACAAACCCTCACACACACACACACACACACACGCACACACAGTCTGATTTCACTTTTAGGGAGGCAGCATAGGAAGCACATTTGGCAGAAAGACACACACGCACACATAGAGCTTGCTAAGTGGTAATAAAGGCCAAGGCTTATTAATGGGACATTCTGACAACCAGCAGTGCTGTGCTGAGGATTCTCTCACTCACACACACACACACACACACACACACACACACACTTGCAGAGTCTCATTCCTGATAGCTGTAAGTTATTGGAGAGGAGGTAATGTTGCCGGGCAGCGTCTCCCTATAGTCACATTTCCACTTGGAGATGAAACAGCTAATTGGACATGGGACCTTCTCAGCTCTGCAGACTCTAGTAATGGATTTGGATGAGGAGAGCCCCCTCCCATCCTGCTTTACTTCACATTTTATAATCCTCTCTGCTTTATCTGCTCCTCATCCCCCAACCAAAACACACCTAAAACCCGTTAACCCTCCATTTTAATTTAAGATACCAGGGATGTTGCTGGGTATACATGTCCTGTGTCCCTGATGCTTTCAAATCAGGCAGGACGAGGTAAACTCACTATCAATGCATACCTGGGAGACACCCTATTATTTTTCCCGATAATGCTACACTGTGAACAACAAATCGATGATGAAATCATGGAAACAGTGGCGCTGCATGACTGATTATTTTGAAAGTATTTTTCATGTGACACAACTGAGATTGAAACTTTCATTTCAGCCTGATCTCACTACTACCTTGTCCTGACCCTTTGGCGTCACAAACCGACACACTGAGGCACAATTTAGTGTCAGTATGAGATGCACTAGATGGCTGGCTCTGTACTGCTGTGGTATAAAGTGCCAGAAAAGTCTGCATAGGGTGGGTGAGAAAAATCTAACTTTTTTAACAACAACTTAGTGTGCTAGTATGTACAGTATGCTACACTAGTGATGTATGACACATGATGTTACATTTGGTTTGTAACAAACGTTCGTAACAAACATTCTTATTTCAAGCCAGACCATGATGGGGGTTTTTTCTAAACCTCACCACATGCTTTTACTCCCTAAACCTAAGGAAGTAATCCTAAAAACAATGTTTTTTTTAAGCAACGTTTTTTACCGCAGTGTCAGAAAACCGTTTGTAATCTGAGCAAATTGGCTTAGTGTCTTTCAAAAACACAAGAAGAAGGCAGTGAACAACAAAAGACGAAATTACCCCCCAAAACTTAGCAAGACTTAAGTGAAAAGAGAAAATTAAAACAAGAAAATGAGTTTAAAAAAATGAAGAAAAAAGGAAGTCAAAACCAAACAAACAACGAAATGACCTGGAAAAGGAGCTTAAAAATTATTGTAATTCTGTAACAGAATTTTAAATATATAATACTGACAATTATAAATACTTTCCAACTTTTTTTTTTTTTGCAATTTGTGGAACGTTTCTTACCAAGTTGCTCATTGCCTTTTTTTCTCATGTTTTTGAAAGAAACCGCACGAATGTGCTCAGGGTTCAGAGGTTTAAATACTTCCGAAAGGCGCCTGAAAGCAGCACGAGAAAGTTGATGTCACTCCAGGTTTCAAAGGTTTAATAACGCCAACAGACAACATCAGTTTGAAACAGTGCTGGACAACATTGTAATCTAAGGACCTGGAAAGCCCCTGTCGGGCCAGAGGAATGTTGGTGGATGGATCCAACAACACCAGGCTTTCACCGAGGAGGCTGGTGTTCCCTTCCCGTATGACTGTGGTTAAAAATCCTTTATTATAATATGTTAAATTCTTTCTTAATATGTCAACTTTATACATGTTATGAGTTTCTTGTCCTTGTCACACATAACTTTTCAGTTTCTGCCACTTTTTGTGCAGGTTTGTCACAATATATTACAACTCTTATTTTATTTCACTGTTGTTTCCTTTCTATTTATTTGGCATCTAACATTTTTTTCTTGTCACTAAATATGTTTCTTATTTATAGTATACATTTATGTCATTTTCATTTGCAGTTTCTGACAATATGTTTTTTTGTCTAGTAGGGCTATACCGATACAAAATATGACCTGTGTCACATGACCCTCACATGAGCTCTTAAATTGCACACCTGTTTCCAATGCATTTTACACCCTGATGAACACTCTCTCATCGAAACATGTTTTTTATCCATGTATTAATAAAGGATTTTTACCTACAGTCGGAGTGCCTCGGATGCATTTTTGGACTGCCTATCTGTACCGTGGACTTGAGCTTCACTGAGTGAGCTGCCAGTCGTTACTTTTGTCTACTTTTCTTCTGACTCTTTGCCCTATCCTTGAAGGGCGCCTGACTTTTTTTTTACAACTAACTACACAATGCCTTAACCCAGTGCAGCACGACTTATCTTTTCCTCAAACCCATATATCAGTTTGGGTAAATAACCCAAAATTTACACCAACACTGGGTTAAAACAACCCATCTGTACTCTGTAAGTTAACCCATATATTTACCGAAACTGGATCCATCTTTAACCCAGTGGTTTTCAGTGTGCTAATATTGGGAGGATGATTTTAGTGGTCTTCATTCTAACTCAAGATGCAACATTTGTTAAGTGTTTTGCCTGTTATTCAAATAAAGTTTTCAGGTTTGGGATTTCATTAGTTATATTTACAGATATATTTCTTACCAATATCAAAACAGCAAACACAAGTTTAAAACTACAATTTGTCAAAAACACACATCTTTATTGGGGACCCACTCAAATGACCACCTGTGGGTCCTGGGGACTCGCTACAATCAAAACCTATTAACATCTCTGACATACAATTTAATCTCTTGTTACGGCTACTATCATCGAAAAGAGAATGGTTTTTATTTTAAAAACGAGCTCAATTTTTATTTATTCTGATGGCCTAATTGCCAAATGATAATCAGCAAACTGAGGTCATCGAAATAAAAAGGTTGGTCATCTTCTCAATTCACTACAACATGAATAGAAAGTACATTTTTCTGGTCTCGTCATCATTTCCCTTTTCAGTTTCAGCTCGCCGCGAAGCTACTGAGGAATTTGAGATATTCCTTTAAAACACTCACAGCTATTACATCTTCTTATGTCTAAGTGTTTATTTCCATCTCTCTTTTTCCCTCTCTGCGTCTCTTTCTCTCTGGCGCTCCCGGTGTGAGTTTCTCTTTGAAATGCTTTCTAATTAGCACGTACAACACACAGCCAGGGTTAAATTAAATTGCTAAGATACAAGGAGGTTGAGGTCAACCGCTCTGCAAAGACCGTCAGCACAGATAATTGGGAGATATACTTTTTTTCTCTGTCTCTCTCTCCTTCTCCCTTTTGCTAAATATCCATGATCAAAATGACACCGGATGGCACACAGACAGTTTGGCAGGGTGGCAGTGTGCTGAGGCAAAGACGCCTTATGAAATATGAATTTATTTTTAGAGATAGAGGAAGACAAGTAATTAGGAGTGGAGAGAGAAAATCACTTTCATGTCTACTCTCACGCTCCTGCACTGGGGAAACAACTCCTGTAAAAGCTGATATATCAGGGCCGGTATTGGCTTTATGAAACATAAGATGATCTACTTCTTTGACTGCATATGTACTAATAACTGTAACTGATAAGCAGTAATCAGGTTGAATGAAGGAAGCCCCAAAGAGAGCATATCAATGGTTAGCTGGTAGATCTTCTTTTATTTTATTGTTCTCCAAATTTTCTGGTCAGCGTGTGGTCCTTCTGATTGTTTCAATTCTGATCCTAGAAAATACCAATTTTTTGCCAAGGCCTCTCCAGGTATTTATAACCAATTATTTTATCCCTCAGGGATGCTAACCTCACCAGTATTATTCTGTTCTAAGGAGCCCTTAATATCCACTTTGATTTGTTTTTTGTTTTTTTATCCAAACCCCGAATTACCGCCTGGCTGTTGTATGCCTCTACCAACCAGTCAAGTTACAGTTTACATCCACGTCTGTCCAGATTCCTATGTAGCAATGACAGCAGACAATGTGTAAGATATGGATGTTACTACAAATAAGCATATTCTAAAACCTGGATGCTTCACACATCTTCAACCTGGCAGCACAGATCTATAAAATCAGCGAAGTTTGGGGGGGGACACCCAAGATTAGTGTCACCAATTCAGTATCCAGAGTTATGGCGTTAAATAATGGCTACAAACATTATAATGTCACAATGAAGGCGAAGCTTTGGATTTACTGGTCCATCTATGCCCCAACCCTCACCTATGGTCATGAGCTCTGGGTAAAGACCAAAAGAATGAGATCGCAGATACAAGCAGCAGAAATGTGTTTCCTCCGTGAGGTGTCTGGGCTCAGCCTTAGAGATAGGGTGAGGAGCTCAGAGCTCAAGTAGAGCCGCTGCTCCTTCGCATAGAAAGGGGTCAGTTGGTGGTTTGGGCATCTGATTAGGATGCCTCCTGGCCGCCTCCAGTTTGACGTGTTCTGGGCACGTCCCACTGGTAGGAGGCCCAGGGGCAGACCCAGAACACGCTGGAGGGATTACATATCTCAAGTGGCCTGGGAACGCCTTGGGGTCCCCCAGGAGGAGCTGGAAAGCGTTGCTGGGGAGAGGGACGTCTGGGGCGCTTTGCTTGGCCTGCTGCCCTCGCGACCTGGCCCTGAATAAGCATATAAAAATGGATGCAAAAAATAGAAATGAAGTTGACCCTTGATCTTTTGGATAGAAAATGCCATCACTTCATTAGTTTATGGTTTTAGACATTTGTGTGAAATATTTTTTTATTAGCGTTTCAATTCTTGAGTTATGGTCAAAAATGCGTTTTGTGAAGTCGAAGCGACCTTTGACCACCAACTTCTGATCAGTTCACAACATTTGTGCCTAAGTTGAGGAAATTCTCTCAAGGCATTTTTAAGATATTGCATACACGAGAATGAGAAGGACTTAAGGTCACAATGACCTTGACCTATGACTATCAAACTAACCAAAATTAGTTCATTTCTCAGTCCAACAAGACCTTTGTGGCAAATTTGAGGAAATTCCCTCAAGGTGTTCTTGAGATATTACTTTCATGAGAAAAGGAAGGACGCAAAGTCACAGTGACCTTGACTTTCGACCTTTGACTACCAAATGTAATCAGTTCATCACAACATTTGTGCCTAACTTGAGGAAATTCCCTCAAGGTGTTCTTGAGATATAGTGTTCACGAGTGAAAAGAACAGGAGTGACCTTGACCTTCGACTACCAAAATCAAATCAGTATATCACAAATTAAGTGTCAATTTTGAGGAAATTTCCTCAAGGTCTTCTTGAGATATTGCATTCACAAGAGTGAGAAGAACAGGAGTGACCTTGACCTTCAACTACCAAAATCTAATCAGTTCATCGTTCAGTCTTAGTGGACCTTTGTGCCAAATCAAGGAGGTCTTGAGATATTACTTTCATGAGAAAAGGAAGGACACAAAGTCACAGTGACCTTGACTTTCGACCTTTGACTACCAAATGTAATCAGTTCATCACAACACTTGTGCCTAACTTGAGGAAATTCCCTCAAGGCGTTCCTGAGATATTGAGTTCATGACAATGAGAAAGATGGGAGGTCCCAGTGACCTTGACCTCTGACTACCAAGATCTAATCAGTTCATTCCTCGGTCCAATTGGACATTTGTGACAAATGGGAGGAAATCCAGTCAAGGTATTCTTGAGAAACTGAGTTGGCGACGCTGGGATAAACAGACGGACGGATGGACGGACAACCCGATAACAAATGCCTTTGCGTGGGTGACACCCATGGCCAAAGGCATTATGTTTTGGGTTGTCACTGTCCATTTCTGCCAAAACAAAATTCAGTTTTAAGTAACAAGGGCTACAGCCATTATATCAAGTTTAGTTTTGTCTGGCGAGGTTTTAAGATCTCTGTCACTTAGACCTCTATCATTACCCAGCTACAACAGAGCTGCAGTGTTTTGCAGACACACAGTCCTGGTTTAAAATCCACAGAAAAGTTTTGTTGTTGGCCATATTTCAATATTTATTGCTGAGCTGACCCATTCTCCCGTTCAGTACATTTCATTGTTGACCCTGTGTTAACCTACATCTGACTTATAAAGTAAAACTTACTCAAACTGAACTGACCTGAATAGAAAATTGTTCCCAGCGAATACAGCAAGTCTCCAAAAGTTTATTTTTATAGTGTCCTGAAATAAATTGAAGCCAAGAGCTGTCTTAAGGGTAATAACATGCAGTTCTGTATACTGTTAGTGATTTGTAACAAAGGGGCAAAAGAAAAGTCAAGTCAATCTTATTTCATTTATACCAAAATCACATATTTGCCTCAAAGGGCTTTGCAATCTGTTCAGCATACGACTCCTTCCATCCTTCAACCTGGGGCTGGGGACCAAACTAGATAGTTTTATGGCACCAACCGAATTGATACTGTTGAGTATCAAAATATGCCTTGTCATTTGGTACCAAATTTCCATACCTGAGGAGTAAATCTGATTAGCTTCAGTGAGCTAATAGCAGGGCAGCATGCATATACCAAGATCTAATAATGCTGGTGATTGGCTGTCTGCAGGAAAAACACGTTACACCCAGAGATGGGGCTCACGTGTGCGTGTGTGTGTGTGTGTGTGTGTGTTATTGTCACTTGGCTACAGTGTGTATCATCTAGGTGTAAAATACATCCAAGAAGAGATTCAATGTGTGGCTCNTGATTGGCTGTCTGCAGGAAAAACACGTTACACCCAGAGATGGGGCTCACGTGCGTGTGTGTGTGTGTGTGTGTGTGTGTGTGTGTGTGTGTGTTATTGTCACTTGGCTACAGTGTGTATCACCTAGGTGTAAAATACATCCAAGAAGAGATTCAATGTGTGGCTCCATTATATCAGGCTGAATTGCAAGAGCAGGCAATGTGATGCATGCAGAAAGGACATTGCTGCCAAGAGCTGCAATACAACAACCTCGATCAAACAGGAAGAGAGAAAGATGACTCTTTGCTCTGTATCTACAACCGTATATCGAAACCTTGTGTCGGGTACTCGTGGAGATAGAGAAACAACAGGATTGACATGAAGGCAATCCAGGGACTATGGAAGAACAAGGAAGGAAATATTAAAAAGCCTTTATTATAGTGGCTAAATCAGTAATAGAGCCAACATGTTTTGACTACTGCAGGAACCAACCGAAGGTCGTGACGACGACCTGCAGTGGTCAAAACATGTTGGCTCTTTTAATGATTTAGCCACTATAATAAAGGCTTTTAAATATTTCCTTCCTTGTTTTTCTATATTTGTGGAGTGCCTGCATTGCCTTCTTGTTGAAACTTGATCAAACACTTGAGTGTGCATGGAATGAATTGAAGAGCTGATAGCTGCTTTGGATGCGACTGCAAGAAGAAGAATGGACCGCAGACCACAAGACATTACGAAGCCGGACTCAGCCCAAAAAATCAGGCCCGACCCTACATGAAGCTTATAGTTTCTGTCCAAGCCCGACCCCGGGGCCTAAAACCTTTTTTTCAAGCTAAAGTCAACTTAAAGTTTTTCTATAAACTTTTTCTATAAGCTATATTTGAAACTTGAAACCATATTTTACTGGAAGTATGTGTAAAAAGTCTCCCCTTTGAAAATCACCCAAATAAAGTTCAGGTTTTTGGTTTTGTTGAGGTTTTTTTTGTTTTCCAGTATCACAGATAAGCAAATGTGCACGATATGATAACCGTCAATTTTAATATCAGACGCTGAAACCGGTATATTGGTGCAACCCTACTCTGGAGATGATTTAGCAGAGCGCCAGGCACAGTGAAAGTGACATTTAACCATTCATTAACTCATACAGAAATAGTATGCTCTCACACCAGGAAACAGGCAAGAACCTGACCTGATTCAAGCCCTGGGCTATGTTGAGAAATGATAGCCCTGCCCAAACCTGGTGGGTCAGGCACCATCGGGCTCACGCAGAGAACCAAAGCTCTAAGCCACATCCAGCTAACGGACTCAGCTCTGAGGAAGTTTTCTCCTCCGCAGTCCGCAGTCCCATCCTCAATGGTTGCACAAGCTAAAACTAAAATACTATAATAAATACTATGAAATACTAAAATCACAAAAATACCCTGCTTCCTGGAGCCCTGAGGTCATTGCGGCGTGAAGAGGATGGTCAGTAGGTTAGTCTCATTCTGGAAAACTGAGTCCAGGTGAGATTTTAACATCAAAACATCTTCAAAACTGCTCTGAGTGTAAAAAATCCAAGGAACTGAAACACTGAAAGAAAGTGTATTTTATAAAATTGTTATCTAAAAAGGTAACATTCAGGAAGTGGTACTGAAGTCAAGGAATCAGTGCTGATATCAAAAAATTTTGAACAATACCCAGGCCTACTTAGACCATTAGACCACCTTAGACAGAGAAAAAAGAAACAAAATTTAAGGCACAATATGGAAAATATGGCAGAATGGTTGCAGAGTAAAACAGACTATCTGTACAGCTGACAGCAGACTACAGAAAAGGTATTTTTGGAAATCTATGAAATCACAAACTTCAATGCTCTCACATGAAGTAGACTGAGGTAAAATGTGTGCATCAAAAAGGCTAAATGTAGTTTTTATTCAGAAAGCAACTCCTGAAAAATGTAATTAAAGAGTATCAGTGTAAAACAATCCCTGGGAGGATATTACCCTCACAGACATCAAGTTTGTTAGCATTAACGATCGCTAACAGCAACACAAACTCCCAGAGTGTTAAGATCAGACTTAAAAAGGAAGTAAAAGCACATACAGTATAAGCCAAACCCGACTCTGATATGAAGTAAATAACGTAAAAAACAAAAGATGTATGAAACATGGGGAGTGTGAGAAAGGGAGGGGGCACTCTGGGAAAATGAGAGAGCAATATGTCAGCATGGTAGCACCTCTAAAAGTCACCGAAATGCCAGGTCACCCTGCTCGACGGGGAGAATCAAACCGCGGCGCGAGTGTGTGAGAGCACCTTGCATCACACGTCGAGTCTACAACATCACACACACTCGAAAATAGAGCAGCAGCTGACCGTCGCTGTCAACAACTCTGTCATCGGCTGCCTTTGATTTCTTCGTTATAAGTGTGCCTACAATACTTTTCCGCTCTCCTCTTTGATGATTATTCCTTTAATAAAGCCTCTGAAGGTGGAAGGATGACATGTCTGCTGAGGCTTGTGTGGGTCACAGCCAGTGTGTGTGTGTGTGTGTGTGTGTGTGTGTGTATCTGGCTCTGAATTCGTGCTGTATTGTATGTCGCTGGCACATTGTCTCACACGGAGGTAGGTGGGAGGATGATGAAGCAAATGTGCGTTAAAAATTTATTTCGGCTTCATTAATATTTCACACGGATGGGTGCGATGTACAAACCGATGACGACACCCCGCTTTGGAAAAAGCCTCCTACGATGCTCCGCGGCGCCTGTTGGCACGACCTGCTGAGCTCTGCTTTGCTGCAGAGTAAACAATGTCTCCTCTTACCACGCTTTCCAAATGTAAGTGTTTGACTTTGGCTCTGACACAAACTCGAACTGAGGCGAATCCCTACCATTCTCTCCCTCCCCATCTCCCTCTCCAATCTCTCATCATATCTTAGCGCTCACTGAACCTTGAAAAATCTCAAAGTAGAAAATTCTTGGTAACTGGAATATGAGACGTCTGCTGGGATGTAATCTCGGAGCTCACCCACTGACTACCAGAATCAGACAGATATTGTGTTTTAGGAACATGCTGCTTTTTTCAAAAGAAGCAATTCACAAGAAATCTTAACAAAAAAATATATATCTGCGATTGTGAGAACAATCCCTGCTTTCAAATTAGCTCCTCGAGCACAGAGGCTGGGAGTGTGCCACGTCTTGGCACTTTGAAGGTTTACCAAGGCGGTGCTGTAAGTCTTTGTTGAAGTAATCTCTCTGTAAGGAATAATCCCTGCTATTGAATTAATAGGATACTGATTATAGACATGCAGCTCCTGCGTCCTCCATTCTGACAAATACAAACACACAATGTCTGTACCCACTGCAGAAGCCATGGCAAAGATCAATGCCTCATCAGAAACACAGTCTAGTACTTTACCTATCAAATCTCTTCATTATATGAGACACATTCAAACACACCACGTGGGGCTGGACAGTACTGTTAATTTCTACATTATCTTTTATTGATTGTCTTCATCAAGATAGGACAAAGACATGCAAAACCACAGATATCAATCCCTCAAACTGATATTAAAAGTAATAAACTGCCATTAGTATATAATGTTTGGAATGCATTTGAACTTTTTCCTAGCTGTACGGGATTCATAGGACTTGATATGTTTAAAAAAAATAAACATTGTCATATTGACGTCCCAATGTCCTCGAACGAGATGATAACAGTCCCAAAGTCCTCAATTGAGATAACAGTCCCAACGTAGTCAAAGAAGATGATGATTGACTCTCAGTGTTGTCAATTGAGATGAAAACAGTCCCAGTGCCCTCGAACGAGATGAAAACAGTCTCAATGTCCTCGAACGAGATGATAACAGTTCTAATGTCTTCAAACAAGATAACAGTCCCAATGTCCTTGAACGAGATGATAACGAGATGGGGGTGGCAGTAGCTCAGTCCATAGGGACTTGGGTTGGGAACCAGAGGGTCGCCTGTTCAAGTCCCCGTCCGGACCAAAATATGGAGCGTGGACTGGTAGCTGGAGAGGTGCCAGTTCACCTCCTGGGCACTGCCGGGGTGCCCCTGAGCAAGGCACTGAACCCCCCAACCGCTCGGAGCGCCTGTCATGGGCAGCCCACTCTGACAGCTCTCCACTTAGTGCATGTATAGGTCTTGTTTGTGCATGTGTGTGTTCGGACCTGTGTGTAATTGACAACAGAGTGAAAAATTGAATTTCCCCTCGGGGATTAATAAAGTAATAAAGTATATAAAAAAATAAATAAATAACAGTCCCAATGTCCTCAAACGAGATAATAAAGTCCCAATGTCCTGAAACAAGATAACAGTCCCAATGTCCTCAAATGAGATAACAGTCCCAATGTCCTCGAACGAGATGATAACAGTTCTAATGTCTTCGAACAAGATAACAGTCCCAATGTCCTCGAAGAAGATAACAGTTGTAATGTCTTCGAACAAGATAACAGTCCCAATGTCCTCGAAGAAGATAACAGTTGTAATATCTTCGAACAAGATAACAGTCCCAATGTCCTTGAACAAGATAACAGTCCCAATGTCCTCGAACGAGATAATAAAGTCCCAATGTCCTGAAACAAGATGATAACAGCCCCAATGTCCTGAAACAAGATAACAGTCCCAGTGTCATCGAAAGAGATAACAGTCCCAATGTCCTCGAACGAGATAATAAAGTCCCAATGTCCTGAAACGAGATAACAGTCCCAATGTCCTGAAACGAGATGGTAACAGTCCCAATGTCATCGAACGAGATAACAGTCCCAATGTCCTCAAACAAGATAATAAAGTCCCAATGTCCTCGAACGAGATGATAACAGTCCCAATGTCCTCGAACGAGATAATAAAGTCCAAATGTCCTTGAACAAGATAATAAAGTCCAAATGTCCTTGAACGAGATGACAACAGTCCCAATGTCCTCAAACGAAATGATAACAGTCCCAATGTCCTCGAACGAGATAATAACAGGTCCACTGTCCTCAAATGAGATGACAATAAAGTCCCCAATGTCCACGGACCAGATAAATGTCCCAATGTCCTCGAACAAGATAAAAACAGTCCCAATGTCCTCGAACCAGATTATAACAGTCCCAGTGTCCCCAAACAAGATGATAACCGTCCGAATGTCCTCAAACATGACGATAATAAAGTCCCAGTGTCCTCAAACATGATGATAATAAAGTCCCAATGTCCTAACCTAACTGCTAGCCATGTGATGCTATAGTTAGCAATTACTTGTTTTGTGTATTGTGTTTGTACAGAATTCAAAAGCTCTGAAACGGTCACAAACCGAAAGGTGTTTTAAAAAAAAACAGCAGGGGTTGGGTTTCAATAGCCAATTTTGTTCTGGATCCAGTTTCGAGTTAGTAACATGCCCGAATTTTGATCCATTATCTTTTTGATTAGCAAGGGCAATACACTCAATTAGCCTTTTCAATACAAAACAAACATTTTGTATATCTGGACAGGCTTGGATATTTCAATGAATGAAGTATTTGAATGCCGATCTTTGAGTTTTTACTCTTAAATATGCAGTTATTTTGAACTTTGTATAGGGATGCATGGCAAATAAATTATCATCCCCTAATTGGACATTTTTATAATTACGCCTTATTACGATAATTGAAATTATAGCCGATAAATAGTGCCGATAATACAAAGCCAGACTGCTTTCATTGACTTGACAAGGGCAGCATTTACACACAGCGCTGGGGGACCGTCTCCAGAGTGTTAGCACGAGCTAATTAGCAGCAGCGGCTAACATCCAACACCGAACTTTTAAAAGGCTCCACTCTGTTGTTAAACTTATTCATAACCACTAGCTCAAGGGTACATAAACTGCAGGTTATACACTTCTTTTTAAAAGACAAAAATGAGAAATAAGAGGTTATCGGTGATGAGAAGCACGTAATTCTCGGTTATTGGTTTCATTTGGAAAAAATCCATATCAGTTCATCCCTAATAATATTTATTTTACAATAATATAAAAGAGAGAAAACAGCAAAATCCTCACATTGAAGATATTAAACATGGGACATGTTGTACTTCTTTCTTTGGTTAATAATTATCAAGAACTGCTGATTAATTTTCTGTCAATCCACCGAGCTTTTATTCGACTAATCATTTCAGCACTAATTATGAACACATCTCACACAGTCATCTTTAGGCTGTTTGTTTACTCTGTGTGTTAATGCATATTTATGAGCGACATCAAAGACAAATTCCCGCCAGTCTGTGATGAACAATAAAGTTTTTCTGACTCTTAATTTATGTCCCACTGTTCGGCATTCAATCAAACAAAACATTCAATATCTGATTTGGTCAAATTCTAACTACAAGTTGTTTTATGATCTCATTACTAATCAATTAATCATTAATTTGGATATCTGAATTTCGCAAAACATTTCTTAATATGCGAAAACAAAACATTTCCACTGACATTGAAACAATCACTGCAGTAAATTATTGTCACGTGAAGCCTTTAGTGTTTTGTGTGTATAGTCTACATATAGGCCTATACAACACTCCATAATGTCTCACACACACACAAACACATGCACACACTGAGCTACAACCCCCCCCAAGACATAAAACCTCAAAGACTATTTACTTTGCGTGCGTCTCTGAAGTGCCGGGCAGAGTGGGAGAGAGTTCAGTAGTAGACGGTGGTGGAGGCACCAGGAGGAGAAGAAGCGCAGCTCTCGGTGGAATCGGCTCTGCTCATTACAGCAGCTGAAGAAGAAGCTTTGAACAACACACCATGTTTGGAACCAGGAGCTACAATACTGGAGACACGTTTAATTAAATGGCATCAGAGACACTGGGATGGGGCTGAGAGGGGGGGGGAAGCATGGGGACAGGTTTACCTGCTGATTGATATTAGCGACTATCACACCAGCATTTTTAATCTATACATTTCTAAATGATTCTGACTGTTAACTTTATTTCGCCTTGATCATCATGAATAAGCCCAGTTCAGACCAAAGATTCTCGAAACAGTTTTAGACCCTGATCACACAGAACGTGTTTCAGCAGCTGGAAGCACCTTTTTTAATGTGAATGAAGGTTTTTGCTCGCGTTATTTGCACTGTGACACGCCTGGTGTTTTTTCCGGAGCGCTCTGAACTCCTCAGGTTGAAAAAAGTTTAACTCAGAGCAGGAAAATTCCCCACGTCATTTCTTTTTTCGTCATGGTCACAACAACAAGTTGGTAAACAATGGAGGAGAAACTGGTGGTAGTGGTTGCTGGATACCCAAAGTCGTCATATATTGACGGTTTGTCAATGGACTTTCATGTCTACATATCCTTCGTCTGCAGTTGACGTTCAAGGACACTATAACCAACGTCAGAACGTCAACACCTGGTCAGGTTTAGGCAACAAAAGGACGTGGTTAGGTCTGGGCAACAAAAGGACATGGTTAGGTTTAGGCAACAAAAACACCTGGTTAGGTTTAGGCAACACAAGGACATGGTTAGGTGTAGGCAACATAAGGACATGGTTAGGTTTAGGCAACAAAAACACCTGGTTAGGTTTAGGCAACACAAGGACATGGTTAGGTGTAGGCAACAAAAGGACATGGTTAGGTTTAGGCAACAAAAACACCTGGTTAGGTTTAGGCAACACAAGGACATGGTTAGGTTTAGGCAACAAAAGGACATGGTTAGGTTTAGGCAACAAAAATACCTGGTTAGGTCTGGGCAACAAAAACACCTGGTTAGGTTTAGGCAACAAAAGGACATGGTTAGGTTTAGGCAACGAAAGGACATGGTTAGGTTTAGGCAACAAAAACAACTGGTTAGGTTTGGGCAAAAAAAGGACATGGTTAGGTTTAGGCAACAAAAACACCTGGTTAGGTTAAGTCAACAAAAGGACATGGTTAGGTTTAGGCAACAAAAACACCTGGTTAGATTAAGTCAACAAAAGAACATGGTTAGGTTTGGGCAACAAAAACACCTGGTTAGGTTTGGGCAACAAAAAGACATGGTCAGGTTTAGGCAACAAAAGAACATGGTTAGGTTTGGGCAACAAAAACACCTGGTTAGGTTTGGGCAACAAAAAGACTGGGCAACAAAAACACCTGGTTAGGTTTGGGCAACAAAAAGACATGGTTAGGTTTAGGCAACAAAAGGACATGGTTAGGTTTAGGCAACAAAAGGACATGGTTAGGTTTAGTCAACAAAAGCACCTGGTTAGGTTTGGGCAACAAAAAAAACCTGGTTAGGTTTAGGCAACAAAAGGACATGGTTAGGTTTAGGCAACAAAAGGACATGGTTAGGTTTAGTCAACAAAAGGACATGGTTAGGTTTAGGCATCAAAAGAACATGGTTCGGTTTAGGCAACAAAAGGACATGGTTAGGTTTAGAAATAAAAATCATGGCTTGGCTCTAAATTCATACGGGAAGCAAACACCTGTCTCATGGGTGAAAATCCTGGGTTGGTTGGACCCATCCATCACCCCCTATAGGGACATTACAGATCCTTATTTTACGTCGTTACCAGCAGTGTTTTAACCTGACACTGTTCAGCAGCGTATAATGTCAGGTGCTGCCTGGCAGACTGTGGGCTATCACAACACTGTGAAAGGTTCTGTCCAGCCATATTACAAACTGACGCCACCCAGTCAGGTATCATACCGCCAAAATCATTGAAAAAGCAGTGGTACTGGTTGTTGTTTTATTTATCTCTTAATGAAAATGTTACACCCTCAATGTCAGCTTTCCCATGATATCAAAAATAGTATTGAATATTGATATTTTTTTCATAGTTTTGATGTAAAAAAAAATCGAGTATGGTGAAAACACTTGTACAATCTGTAAAGTATAAGCTCTATTTTTGACAGAGCCATTCTGTTTCCTCCTGCTTGCAGTCTTTATTGTGCTAAAACGATACGAAATGAAACTGATGCCAATTAGGATGGCAAACAAGCACCAACATGCTGAACTGTTTGTTCTAACCAGAATTGATTCTAATAAGACATTTTGATGTATGAAGACGCTGCCTGCTTCAATGGGGAGTTTTAATGAGATATGATGTTGCAAAATGTTGTCTTTAGCTTTCTCTACCTGATGATAATAATAATAGTACGAGTCATATTAGGGAATTTTTACGGCAAAATTGTGGCAACATTCCACATTAGCTGAACCCCGCTCTTTATATGCATTTATGAATGTGTGTGTGTGTTTCATATTTCCATGCTGACAAAGGGTGCAACAGGCTGCTTGGCCACGGCTCCATTCTCCTCACTAACTTGGCCTTTGAGAATGGGAGAATTCTAATGAGTTTCTCCCCTCTCGCACTTGCAGTTTGTTCACTCACACACACACACACACACACACTCACACACACAGTTTAATGAGTGTGCCTTGCGCTTTCCTCATTAGCCACACAGAGTCTTATCGCAGGCATCAAACGCAATGCACCGCCACCCCTGACAAGAAGAGAGAAAGGGAGGAAAGAGATCTTCCCTTTTCTCTCCTTCCCCCTCTTTCTCCTATTTCTTCCCTCTTTCTTCTGCCTTGCTCTGAGGTTAAAACATTTCATTATGTAGCCACATCCGCGCTCTGACTGATGGCAGCGAGAAAGAGAATGCACTTATACAGCATCTCTGGCTCTCTCCAAGATGTTGACTAACTTAGATTGCAGCCAAGATCTTCCCTTCCCTTCCCTTCCCTTCTTTCCGTGGGTTGAGGGAGGCTATTGTTGCTATGGCAGTGATGCATATCTTGCCATGTAGAAATGGAGAGGTGGTAGGAGTGAGTTGACAGAGAGTGAGAGTGTGTGGCCACCTGCTCAACCCCTCAGAGTCGGACTGAACTCGAAATAGCCTCCTGGCGCAGTGCGGAATGTAAAAGAAAACCTAAAAAGGGAGCTCTGACTTGAGCGGGATGAGCTTTTCAAAAGAGTTTCAAGTGTCAGACATGAATGTCACAATAGCATGAGTCGCATGCTTGTTTTATGACAAAAACATCAACATGACAGCAGCCTGTGATGCACAAAGTCTGTCATTGTAGTCAGGGCGGCGGTGGCGGCGGCGGCGGCGGCGGAGGGGAGGAAATGAATGAGACCACGGCAATCTTTTCATTTTGTTTTTCTGAGGACGAGTTTGTCAAAAAATTTCAGATAGACTTAAAAAGACTATAGAGAGGGCGGAATAATGTGCGGGAGTGACTGAAGGGTCTGAAGAAAAGGGGGTTAGTTTTTCAGCGCGAAGACGCCTAGAGCCACTGCAGAGTCATTAGAGTAGATTTGTCACATTAACAAAGGAGGAGGAATCGGCCCTTTTAAAAGGGGGAAGATAAAGAAAGACACAGACGTGGAAACACAAAGAGGCAGGGTGGGGGAAAAGGGATTTCAAGACAGAAGGGAGGAGAACAGGAGGCACAGAGGCAGATTGATGGAAGGGGGGAAAATCTGAATTCATGTTTGGAAGGAGCAGAGGTTATTTTCTTGAGGAAAAGTCTGTTTATGCCTGGATTTAAAGGAAAACATCCCCTCAAATCTTCTTACAGTTGTATATAATCTATGCTTGATCTTCAGAGGTTTCCAGGAAGTTAAGTTTGTGATTAAATGTAATTTAATTTACCTGACGAAGTTTATCTCCATGTACTTTTCTGCATTTTCCAAGTTGCCTTTTCAACCTCAAGAGTGTTCCTAGACTTGCTGATTAAACATCTTGTCTCTTTTGTAACTGGCATATTTGCTCTACTCTCCTTCTTGTTGTTGTGATGCATTTTGATCTATTGAGGAATACATATTGTAGTCCAGGGATTCTTATTTGGCTTGCTTGCTTTGCTAAATGACAGGAGGCCAGGGACCCGTCGCAGCAGACTGACACAGGTCAGGTGTTTCTCGGATTTGCAGACTTTCAGAGTTTAGCCTTGACCTCTGTCGAGGGGATCCTCCCCTGGCACTTTTTCTTTCATAACCAAGCTCTTCCTTTTTTTATGCACTCTGGCACCTATTTTACATTTAAAGTAAAAAACAACAAACAAACAAAAAAAACAATTTAAGTCTGTTTTTTTATTGTAAATTAGAGGATGGTTGGTTGACCGCGCTCCGCCCAACCTTACAAGCAAAGATTGGGTATCACTATCTGAGTCCTTCTTAAAATAATTTGACTTTCACTTTGACTTTTTATTTCATTAATTCAGATATTTTCTGTTATTCAGCACCTTCAGGATTTTGCGATATTGAGATGAACACAAATTTAACCAATCCCTGTGATTCTGCACCACAGTGTGAATTCTGGACGATTAAGTCCAATCATCTAAGTTTCGCGTCGTGTTTCACCAATCACAGCAGTCCCCCGCACGACGTCGCCAAACTCCTTTTTTCTGGTTGTGAGGATGCAGACATGTGGAACACAAACATCTCACATTTACCAACAAAAATTACTGCTAAAGACCGTGTAAGGCAATTTCCTGATGTTCTGCGTGACAGTTGTGTGATGGAACACAACCGAAAGTCGTCAATGGACTCTTTTCTTTTCCAAAACACACCTGGAGAATGGCTGAACCAAACAAACATGACACATCACCATGACAGAGGCTGTTGCATCCACATCTGCTGTGAGTGCTGAACGAATTACGGTGAGTTAGTTAGGTGGTTTTTTTTAGCAAAACTAAAATGTGATGAGCCTAAGTTTAGTGGGTCATAACATTTTGAGTATGGATTCAATCTGCAGATGCTCCAGTTCTAAATAAGACCAAACTTTTCTATGGATGTCAGTTTTTGAGCAAAGACGAAGACCAAAATGTGGCCTGCAACAGATTTGTTTTGTTGTTTAGCCAAGCTGATTTCCGGAAAACTTGCGTCCTAAACCAGTCGGTTAAAATGAGTGAGGAGTCGGCAGTCAATGAGGGTAGGAAACAATCAGTTCGACTTTTCAACAATTGTGAATCACTGCAACTACGAGAGATCCTTGATCTGACTGTTGTCAAGATTAACTTGACACAATGTGCACACAAAATATTAGGCTGATTGGTCCAGTAGTTTGCAAGATTAGCTGCAGACAAACCGAACACCTGATCCCCTCCAGGTTTATGCCTGGCGGACATGAAAAGCCTAAAAACACTCCAAAACGTGTCACAATTTTTTTGAAAAGCTGACATGAGAAAAGGCATTTAAGGTCACAACACTCTAAAAAAAAGTCTGCAGATTGCTGGAGGGACTGATTGCCATACCATTTTATTATCCACTGCTGCTGCACCAGAAATGTGTCGACATCATAGCACGTCACCTTGATCCTAAAATAGTCCCAGGAATCACAACTCACCTCACTGTGGCTAAGCATTTTTTTTTTTTTTCGTGGTAAGGCTTCTTCAGGCGGGTTTCAACTCACAAATTCGCCTTGACTATGTATGAACACCCACAGTTCTGCCGCAGACTGCTGACAAAGGCGCAGCATATTTTGCTTTTCATATATCGCATACATCTCACGGTCTAAGAAAAGAAACGCTTCTGACTTTTTCCAATTCTTTTAATTTGAGCTTACAAGAGGAAATATGAGAGACGAAAACTTCTGGGGCCTGTCGTGTGTCACCGTCCAACAAGACATTCAAAGGAATCCAACCTGTTGAGTTTAATGTAAATGCAGTGCAGAGGCTGAGAGAGACTGTCAGTCGTCGTAATGATGGTCTTTTTTTTATTCATTATACGATCATTATAATTAATGAACATTTACATGGTAATTGATATAATAATATTCCTTGTAGCACCTGTACAATCCACGGTAGCTCGACTGGCTTTCAGCTGTCAGACAGCACTGCCTCTCCTCTCTCCTCACACCGCCCATCCCATTCTGCCTTTCCAGAGAAGCTTTACGCCAGGATAGATATCCTTTTCTCTACCTGTTAAGATGTTAAACAGTCCCCGGTTTGCTGCTCCGCCGGCACTTTGATCCTTTGATGACCTGGTCATGCTAAAAAAATGCAAAGAGGCGCACTTGAAAAGAGAGGATAAGGAGTATGTCTCAAATAATACACCTCAGCAGATGGATTTGATAGAGCCTCAGAGTGATGGATGCTTTTTTTCCTCCTCCTCTGTGCAACCCTTTGCTCTCTTTAGAGTTGCATTTGTGAAATGAATCTTGTGGCAGAGGAGGAAAAGGGGTGAAGCGCATTTCAGATTCTGAGGGCTTATCGTGCCGGTGCCTGATTATGGCAGCGCCTGTTGTTTCCCCTGGCTGTATTAGAATTGCAAGGTTTGACTTACAGCTGGAATCATGGAGTATTTCTGCCCTTTAGGCAGATTTAGAAGAAAACCTAAAGCTAACACCCTATATCACACGGTGAGTTTCAAACGTTCTGTGCCTGCCACGTCTCAGCCGAGGATTTGTGAAAGAAAATACCTTGAGCCCCCCGTGTCTCTTCCTCCCCCCGCACACACACACACACACACACACACACACAGGCTGATAATGATGACATAGCTTGTCAAAACCTGGCACCTTTAACCTTGGATATCAGCGTTATTGCTTTCCGGTGTTACCTCAGCTGCGGATACAGTGGGTGGTTAAGTTGCCATCATGAGCTGAGAAGCGGCCAGAAGCGGGGATAAAGCAGCGACAGTATCTTTTCCATCTCTGACGAGGTGCGTGTGTGTGTTAGTGTGTGTGCTGAGCCAACTCGCCCCTATAGCGGGAGACGCATCACCATGTGAAGCCTCACCAGGCAGCTGCAGGCAGGCTAGCTTTCCGCTGATGGGGGGGCCCCCTGCCCTGCTAATAGATTCAGTCATTTTCACGAATAAAACCCAAATCATCATATAAATGACATTAAATAGGGAGATGGCATGATTTCATACTTAAAAAAAATACATCTCCACAAAAAAAGTCATTAAACTAATTTGATGCGACAGGGCAAAGTCGAAATAATCCAAGCACTTGAGTTAATGTTTCTCTTTTTTTTTTTTTTAATGTCTCCTCTTCTGTTAGCAATTAAATTGGCAATTATGAGTGTTTACGTGATTGATTCCAGAATAATATCAATTCATAGCTGCCTCATCTCATCATCATAACAAAAAAAAAAAAAAAAAAAAGTCACACGCACGTTGGACTGGTGAGTGGTTCAGGGGTGAGACGGCGAGCTCAGAGCAGGAAGTTAAAACATTTTTGAGTGTTCATGTGGCATTTGATGAGGCTGTGTTTTGTTACGTCTATTTGTCCTGAGGCTATAATGTCGGAAACACACTCACACTCGCACACACATAGTTCCTGAGGACTCACAATCATGATGAAACCCGACGGACTTTGTCTCAATTTCCTCATCTTTTTCTGCTATCGCCACTTCAATTATGAATGAAGATGTTTGATTACAACAGGAAGAAAGGAGCGGAGATTAGAGGAATCTGCTTTATTGTATGTGTGTGTGAGCGTGTGCGTGTGTGTGTGTAATCAGTACCTTGATGGTGCAGGTTAAAATGCTGCTGATTACATTGGATGAGTGAAGAGATGCATTGAATAAAAGACACTTGTTAGCATTCCTTAATGAATATAGATTAAAAACTATAAAGCGGTGCAGGCATTCAGGGAGATTTGGATACAACGTGAATACTGTATCACATCCAGAATCCTGTGCAAACCGATAATAACATTTCAACCAATGCCAAATTATTCTCCTGGTATGACTTGGCCAACCTGAAATTTCCTTCCTCAATAGCGCTGCATTCGAGGAAGTCGAGAAGCCTAATGACACATCAAAGGATGTACGCGCTCTGCGTTCCTGTGACCCAGATTCAAGAGATGTAGGCTCAATTATTATGCTGTCAAAGGTGTGTCTGTGTGTGTGTGTGTGTGTGTGTGTGTGTGTGTGTGTGCGCGTGCCTTTTGCGTGGGTATGCAGATATGAGCACTCTTTTGTGTGTCCCACTGAAGTCACTGCCTTAATTAAAGCATGAAGAGATGTAAAATGCATGGCCCCCAGGTTCACTGCTCCCTTTCTTACATTATTAAACCATCTCCAGCCAATGACAAACAGTAAACAAAAACAATCTATCCCTGGGCTTCATTTTTTTTCTATTTTCATTTTCGCTCAAAGACTGACAAACTCTACTTCGAACAGATACCTAACATTCAGGAGGAGAAAAAAAAGCCTTTTTAAATCGAAGGGCCCGATCACACCAGCATTTACGACTCCTACATTTTGCACCATATTTAATCTTTTTGAATGAAAGCGAGAATCCCCTCGGGGAGAGAATGAATGTGTTAAGAGAATGTAATAAAAGAATCCAAAATGGTGCCTATTGATGCCAATAAATGTCACTCAGAGCATAGTCCTGGTTTGCTCACGTAATGTGCGGGCCTCGCAGGCCCATTTCATACACTTCACATACCTTTACTCAGCTGTGGTTAGTTTAACAGATATTAAATCTTCATGATTAAAAAATTCATAGTACAAGGAGTAATAATCGAGGCTCCATGTTGAGCTCTTGACACATTATTGGCAAAGGTAATCTATGGCAACCTTACACATCTATTACGCTTTTCCTTATTTTCTCCCATATATAAAAATGTCAAATGTTCATATCAAATGTAGCCAAACTTTTAAATAATAAGGTAAACGTATGTAAAATGAATTCCTCTGAGCAAAAACGTCAGGCTTCAGACTGTTCTGAATACTTTGTTTACAACTGTTATTACTACCTTGGGTACAAGCTGATTATCAGCTCATGACGGATTTCACTATATAATCATCTGCTTCAGGCACGCTACTGCAAGTGTTTACATTACATACCCTGCTACATTTAGCTACATGCTAATATCAGAGAAACATGTAATCTTGGTTGCCTTTGTTGTTACTTTCTTCCTGATCATCTTCCTGCTGGAAAATGTGCAGTTGTACAGATTTTGTCTGAGAAGCTTTTAGTGCTTAAGATTTGGGTTGTTGTTAATATCTGTCCTATTTTGGATCATTTTCCTGCTGGAACATATCCCGTTGTCAAGATTTGGGTTTCAAAGCCATTGTTGGTGATTTTTCACAATAGAAAGTGCTGCTACACTCAATTACAGTCATTCCCCTGCTGCAAGTACACTGCTACATGTAGCTACATGCTAACGTCAGGGAAACATGTAATCTTGGTTGCCAATGTTGTTACTTTCTCACTGATTTCGGACCATATTCCTGCTGGATTATGTCCAGTTGTAGAATTTTTTTTCAGAAGCTTTTATTGTTGATTTTTCACTGTAGAAAGTGCTGCTTTAGTCTAGTAAAGTCAAGTACACTGCTACATGTAGCCACATGCTAACGTCAGGGAAACATGTAATCTTGGCCGCGAATGTTGTTAATATATGTCCTATTTTGGATCATTTTCCTGCTGGAACATATCCCCTTGTCAAGATTTGGGTTTCAAAGCGCTTGTTGGTGATATGTTACCATAGAAAGTGTATACTCCATTGGTCATATATCCCAGATTTTGGATCACATTCCTGGTGGAACAGGATTGTTTGTAAAGGTTTTACTGATGATTTTTCACAGTGAAAAACTGACGCTGTACTCCATTACAGTCGCTCGCCTGCCACAATGATGGTGCACAGACACAAAGAGCGTAGATAAGGAAGACCTGGCAACACTGACAATCAGAGCACACTGGGCCTCTTTTGGAGGGGGCTTAAAGAGACAGTTGCTAAAATGGAGCCTTTCAGACAGGAGGTGAATACAGGTGTCCCAGCACAGACAGTGTGAGGAAACTAAAGTTAAAACCTGACAATAAGCACAGTAGGCCTCCTTTAAGTTTAACTTTAGCTTTGACACATACATTTCCAGGTGATTCAATATAATAGCAAAGTTATCAGACTGTCACTGTTGAAAAGGATAACACTGTTTCATGCAGTGCGTCTCTGGAAAACAATAAAAATTGTTTTTAAATATCAAATCAATATGAAGAGGTGTTTCATTATTAAGGAAGCCATCTATGATCTTTTATTCATTTATATATCTTCCCTTTATTTGACCAAGCAAGTTGTTTAGCACAAAGTCTTATTTATGATGGCGGCATGGCAAAAGACAAAACCTCTTGAGGAAGGGGGCGGGGCTAAAAAAGGAAATGTGAAGAGTTTTATTAATTTTTTTTTTAAAAAAAGCAGCACACATCTACACTTTAGTAACGCGTCCACAACTTATCTAAAATCACATCAAGCATTACATAAATGACATGAACAACATGCAGGCTAGCACATACGATAATGATGTCAATGTCTGGGTCGGTCGATTAAGTCATCAGCTGATTTACAATCAACCAACAGCACAATGACACACACTCTCTGTCAGCCAATCATCTTACTGCTCCTCACTTTAAATATGGTTCTTTCTCTGCTTTAGTTTTTTCTTGCTGCTGTTGTGTGCGCCCTCCACCTCCCCATCACCACCCAGTCTTTACAGATTCATCAGCCTCAGCAGTCATCAGCCTCAGAGTCATCAGCCACCACCACCACCAGTGTCTGGACTCCATGGGGGGATTTATCCTGCTGCTGCTCAGATGTCCCTCGATACAAGCCAGTTCCTAGTCGGCACATCGGGCCAATGAATCTATTCAGCTAGCTCGCTGCTAGCTGCTAGCTGCTCACTACTAGCTTTACAGCTCAGGTGTTGTGATTGTTTCAACACAAAGATACTTAACTCTGCCGATTTATGTTTCCTCTGGACCTTAAATAAAGACTTTGACAACAGAAGAGATAAAATGATTAATAAGATACAGATGAGAAAGAACATCCAAAAGAACTTTCTGATCTATTTCAAATCCAGATTCTGATTTAAAGCACTGGGTTACCAGTGTTCATGTTATTTTTGGAGCATTGTGAAGCTGTTGTCCACCACACAGGGGAAGTCTGGGGAATATAATTTGCCAAGCACTTGAGAGGAACAAGTAAAAATACTTGAATGGGTCACATTACAGTAACACACCTGAATATATTTCTCAACTCGCACCCGGTGCCTGCGTTCAGCTGATTTTCACCACAGTGAGCACAGCTGGAGCAGAAACAAGACTCTTTAAAAAACATTAACAAACCAGGAGGGAATGATATATTTGGGCTGTGAAAGCGACTTAAAATGAAATGTAATTTCATATCTGAGTAAAGGCGGTTGCTACATGTTGCCTTTTGTACTTGGCAGCTCTGACAGTGGGACAAGCAATGGAGAAGGAGCGATGAACAAATATGGAAAGAGGGGGGGAAAGGAGGGCAGATGAAAGCACCGTGCTGCTCCAACTCCCCCTTGGGATGGAGAGGTATCTTAAGAGGGTTGACATGATGAAAACGTGCGCTTGTTAGGGTGAACAAGAAAAGAATAAGCGAGGGGTGAAGGATAGAGATGAAGAGAGTGCAGGAAAAATCGAGGAGAATGCAAAAAAATGTTCAAAGAAGATGGCGGGTGGGGGTGGGGAGGGTAATTTTCCAGTGAACCAGGTTATGATATGATGTACTTTTATCCCTGTTGTTTTTATTTGCTACCTCTCACAGGGGTTTATTATTATATCCGCTGCAAAGCTGCTCTGGCACATATGGAGGCTGCCACTCAACGCCGCAGCCAATAACGCCGGTAGTGCTCGGCTATGAATTCATTCCCTTCCACAAGTAGCTAGCTATTCATATTAAAACAAGCAAGGATATGAGAGCAAGAGCACATATTAAAGCCCGATGATGTCTCGCACACCCGCCCGCCCACCTACACATCCATCCATCCAACCATTCATCCATCCATTCCTCGGCACTCCTCTCTGTCGGCGCGGAGCTTCAGTTTTATTAAACAGGGATTGAAGCCAAGCTCCAGCCAAATTTGGACATCCCTGTGTGCACAGAGGCAAAAAAGATGAAGCGAGAGAAGGAGAAGAAAGATAGCCACGGACAGTCCAGATGGAGACTCACTAGCCTTCTCACTTCATGTTGAGTGTGATGTGTGTGTATGTGTGTGTGTGTCGTCTGCGATCCATCACCCAATCTGCCAGCAGAGGCAGAGCTCCGCTTTATCTCACACTAAAAACTGGCTCAGAGCTCCTCTAATTGGCTTGAACGTTGCCGCCATCCTTCCATGCAGCTCTGTCAGCGAGGGAGCTAGTCAAGCATGATCCATTGGCCTGACGTCTGCGCTCCAACCTATGTGAATCTCCTCACATAATGTCGGTGTGATTGGTCCCACCGGGGGCAATCTTTAAGGCGCCTATAGGGAGAATTAAACCTGAGATATCCTCAAGTCCTCAAGACCGCGTTTTCCTCCTGCCATCCCCGTGCGCTATCTAGGTTTAGCAGGCCTCTTCCTGCGCCGCCATCCTTTTCCTCTGTTGCCCGGTCGCCTCCGCCTCCTCTCGTTTGCCTCCTCCCATCTTCAATCACTCATTCTTCTTCCCCCACACATCTTTCGTCCCCTCCTTGATGTGTGCAATCCCTTAATCCTCTTCATCTCCCATGCGTTGGGGTCCTCCCTTTCTTCCTCTGCTTCCTCCTCACACCTCCAGCTCCTGCGTTCCTTCCTTTCCTCTCCTCCATCCTCCATTCTCCCACTTATTTTTCTGCCTCTGTTCTCCATCCCAATCTCACATCCACCCCTTCGTCCCCCCCAATCACTGTTATCCGCCATAGTCTGTCATCATCAAGTCATTATTGCCCCGCTTTCCCTCCCTTTCTCGTCCGTCTGTGACCTTTCTTCAGCTGTCCTCATCATGGCTGTTCTCCCCCCCTTTCATCTGCCCGTCAAAACCCAATCTGTCCTCTCCTCATCCCTTCCTCGTCGCCATTCTCTGCTGTTCCTCTGATCCCTCTGTACTCTCTCATATGCCCGCCGAGAGCGACGCGACACGGCTTGATGTTTACCTTCTTTCAACAGGAATCACCCCCTTCAATAATGTTTTTATTGGGTGTCACAAACGCAGGCGTTCCAGGATCTCCGGGACGATATTTGCTTAATTATTCCCGCTCAGATATTGCCATTTAATAAAATTTGAGACATAATAAAGAAATCACATTACGGAGGAGAGCAGATAATGTTAATATCCACTGACAATTTAACTGATTATATACTGTAAAGCCTCTCTTCTCCTGTTTGTGGAGACATCACTGAGTTTAAGAACAGTCTATTAAATGCCACTTAATTATATGATAAGACCAGTAAAGTGCACGCAGCCACACACACACACACACACACACACACGATGAAGATAGCTGTGATACATTCACATGCATTAACGCGCACACACCGACACACACACTCACAAACATGTGCATAAATCATCATACATGCTCACAGAGAGCTCAGCAAAGTCCCTCTGGAGTCACTTTCTAAAGAGAGGCCCTCTGTGTCATATTAAAGGGAATTACAATTAATAATGTTATTCTAGCAGCGCAACTCTGAGAACGCCAATGACCAGCATTAAATGAAACCATAATAACTGTTAATATGGATATGATAATGTGGTTAAAATGTCCGTTTGCCAGTTATAATTAAATGTGTACCACGCCAGTAAGCATAAATATTTGAATGAAGCTGCAGCTGAATATTACAGTTTAGTGCTGCGTTCAAGACACTGTAACTGTATCTGCTTAGTGGAGAGGTTGTTGTAGGCGTTCAGGGCCTCAAAATGATACTGGAGGAACATGAAACTTTCCTAGCTGAATTATCAGTGCAAAACAAAAGTGACTAAGTTTTTGTTCCTTAATTAAAAGAAAAAGTCAGACGGTACTAGGCATGTATTAACTGTGAGAATGAACTCAGTGTAGCACAAGTTTACTACCCACTGCTAAGGACAATTTTGGTGGGGAACAGCAAGCTTGAAATGTTTTGGTGAATACCGTTAAAGTCAAGGTGAAATTTAAAAAAGCTCTGACAGATGATCCACAGGTGGCATTAAAATCCAACAGGATGCAGTGAACTCACCATCAACGCATCCAGGGTAGGGTTGACTGATAACTGGAATCCAGTACTGGTGACAAAGGGTACCTTTTGTTGGTACTTTACTCAATCTGTAATAACAAATACGTAATTTCTGAATAAGCTTCAGGGGTGATGACGTCTTATTCTCTTTCTTCTGCAAGTGATTGTGCTCTTTGCTAATCACACATAGAGCCAAGTCTGTCTCTCTGTCAGATGACAGAAATGTGGAGTAAGTTCATAGTTTAAAAACCCCACAAACGACAGTGATACTAGGCTATTTCTAAAGAAAAAAGACCAGATGCACAAAACTATCAGCGCTGCAGAGATAGCTTGGGCTTGCTGGGGTGCCGACAGAGCTTCATGATGCTCCATAAACAAATTCAGGGCCCTTTGTGGCGTTTCTGCCTCCTGTCTGAACCTGCCACTTTTACCTTAATGCTCAGGTACTGATATTTAGCACCATTTGATTTAACGTGAATCTGTACTCTCTAGCACCAATGCGATTTGGTCGGTACCCTGAAAGGGATAGTGCACCCAAAAATGAAAATTCAGCCATTATCTACTCACCCATATGCCGAGGGAGGCTCAGGTGAAGTTTTAGAGTCCTCACATCACTTGCGGAGATCCAAGGGGAGAGGAGGTAGCAACACAACTCCACCTAATGGAGGCTGACGGCGCCCCAGATTCAAACGTCCAAAAACACTAAATTGAAACCACAAAATATCTCCATACTGCTCGTCCGTAGTGATCCAAGTGTCCTGAAGCCCCGGCATAAAAAGTTGTTTCGAAAAACGTCATTTAAACTCTGTTTTTAGCCTCATTGTAGCCTGTAGCTCTGACTGTCTCTGTGCACACCGCGCTCACGTGTGTGCGCTTGCACGAGACCGTGAGACATGGGCACCGCCTTCAAATGTGTTCACGTGCTTTCGCTGGTCTCACGCGTAATTGACTCTTATACTAATTAGAAAACCTGAACTTTATATACAAGACATTCATCAGCGTCTCCACATATGATATGTTGGTGAGCAGTCTGACTTCCACATAAGTAGAAGTTTCATACTTGTCTGCCAAAGGTAACATATTTGTGGCATATTTGTGTGGACAGCAACTTCAGCGCCTATATCTTATGCAAAACAAAGTCCTGCTCTTTTCCAAGTCTTAATGAATAAAAGGAAAGCACAAAAACATCTTTTTAATAAGCAGATTCTCAAAATGTTGAACTACTAATTTATACAGTAGCTGAATAATTTTCACTTGGATCCCACTTTTGAGTGTTTTTTAAAGATTGTAAAAATATACATATTACTTCTATATGTGACAAAAAGGTTGATTTGAATATAAATAAAGTTATTATTTAAGAAAAACACATAATAACACACTGATTTTACTGGGCACCCACTCATCTGATGGTCCCGGGGACTCATAACATTGCAAAGCTATCATTATCACACCTATAATATCACTAAATGATTCAGGAGACTCCTTTATTCTGTGTCGAGGAAACTACTGAATGGGTACAAACAGAACCAAGTACCTCTTTCTACTTTCTTTTTCTCCTCTGATTTGATAAAACAGGGTTTCAATAGTTCATTAAGTTTGAATTATTGCTCTTTTAACTGATTGAAATAATCACTTTTACACTAATTAACATCACTCTGAACTTTTATCCAGCATTCGCAGCGTAATATTATCAATCCACTGCTGTTTTTTATGCTGAAGTACAAAAAGTCCTTATGTGACAAGGCTTTTTTATGACTGGAGTTACAACACAGAAGCCTGTTTGTGATGAGACATCACTGATTTACCATCATCAGCTCTCGTGTTATTGTACATGCACAATCAGCAGCGAGGAATCATTTATGAAATATAATGTTTTCTCAGAACCCTCTCTAAGACGAGGTGATGCATCCCAAGGGGCCTTTTGTATAAACAATTCAATTTGTTTAGGTATCGTTTGGAAAAGTAGGAGCGCACTCGTAAATAACAAATAGTGGAAGACAGAGTGATGCCTCTTCCCAGGGGGAAATCTTTAACTCAAGTGGATAACCATACACAGAAAAGAGTGTCACAAGAGAGATGGAAATCTAAATTTTAGATTCGAATCCATCCCGTACATAGAAGGAAATTTCTTTCCTAGTGGGCGAGTTTATCCTGATCGAGGTACACAGGACACATACCTGTTCTGATTTTGAGTCTTGCCAGTGCGAAAAACAAACAAACGTGAAACTCTATTAGGAGCTGCGCCTTGTCAAAATAAATCAAAACCTATATGGAGCTGCGCCTTGTCAAAATAAATCAAAACCTATATGACTGGACCATGTGTGACTTTACTTTGAAAGGTCAGACACAGGAAGTGTCCACGCTCAGCAGTCAGACAGGAGTCAGGTTAATCTCCAGGGCTGGTACCTGCGGTTATTCCACAGGCTAGTTAATAACATGTCGGGCAGGAAATCCAAAGTGTGGGATCATTTTGAGGAGGTGAAGGACGAACCCAAGGTGATATGTAAACTCATCTTCATTGGTCGACTACAAACATGACGTATCATCTGAAACATGGAAGTAGCTACATGCCCATTAGCCCACAGCGTCATTAACAGGCGGCTCGCTCAGTGTGTGACGTGCACTATATACATCCCAACATGTGGATGGAGAATTCTTTTAACTATTTTCACTATATATTATCATATATTACCGATTCGTTCCGTTCCACCATTACTTACATTTCTCGTCGTCTCCTACGGTTGCATCTTGTTTGATCTACACTACGCTGCCTCTGTCCTAAGCCCCTCCCACCAAACAACCACGAGTATACAGTAACCCAGTGTTAACCATACACTGATTTGTTTAATCTTATTTCATTGTAGAGTTGGACGCAGCTGCTTTGCTCCTCCCTTCTTTGCCCCGCTCTGTTTATCAGACCACAGATGAGACAAGATTTAGCTAGCAAGCCACCCCATGGTCCATCCGCCTCATTCCCCACCCCTGTGGACTGCTTCCATTGGAGGGGAGCCTCCCCCACAAACACAAACACACACACACCCCCTAGAGTGTGCTGGGTCTAACCTGTGTAACTGCAGCAACAGAAAGTTTACTGATCCAGCAGGGAGTCGTGTCTGTACGGTCCTCTTGAGGTTGGTGCTGGTTTTTGCACTGACTGGATTCACGTTGCTGGAGCCGCTGACTGGGGTCCTTCTGCCTGTTCTCCTCCTGGTGAGGTGGTCTGTAGAGGCGGGGAGAGAGGTGGAGGACACACTGTGACTCGAAGCTCTCACTAACATTAGGTAGGCCCATAAAGATGAACATAAAGCCACAGCCATGTTTGGCTCTGGTTAGCAGAGGGCTAAACGATTAGCAACATTTTTCTCTCCATCTCTTAAACACTTTGCAGATATTGACATGTTTTACTTAGTTTATTGTCACACTCTCTTTTAGACTCTCTTTTGGACAAGTCCATCTTCCTGTTTTGGGTTGCTTTGCAGTGTCGGCAGTTGTAGCCAATGCTGGAATAGAAACTTTCTCTGCTGGACTCTCTGCCATTGAATCGGGCTTTCATTGAAGTAACATGCACGTGCATCTGCATCTGTAGAATAGCCAATAGGAACGGCCTGTCTCTGAAATAACCTGAAATTGGTCGGAGTCTCCAATCACAGGCCAGATTTTCTAAAGCCTGAAAACAGAGCCAAGAGAAAGAGCAGAAGTCTAGTTTTCTCTCAGTCCACTTGAATTACAATATGCTCAAGAGTTATAATGGGAACTATTTTCACAATGATGGCAAAATGAAACTGCCAACCGAAGCTTTAACATTTAGTTCTTGTTTGTTTTGATGATAAGAGCCCAACCCCCCCTCCCGACGCCACTGCCTGTCAAACGCTTGCTGGTAATGTTCCAACCAACAAATTTATAGTTGAGCTTAGCTGCAAAAACTGTCTTTTCTCACATCTCTCTCAAGGTAAATTCTATATTAAGCGGTGGCAGACTTGGAGCAGACTCAGCAGTCTAAGCAGACAATGGTGTAATCAACAGTGAACCAGTGGGGCACTGAATCCTTTCCTGTGAGTACAGCGAGGGAGAGAGGCTGGCAAGGAGGCGGGGGGAATGAAGGATGTTACCTGGGTGTTTGTCTGACAGTTCTTCCTCTCTGTATCTTCACCCCTGCTGGCAGCACTCATCAACAATATTAATCAAAGTCTGATGTCTGCTCAATTAGACCAAGGCTCTGCTCGACAACAACCAAACATCACAGAGCCTCAGGTGCACAAATATACACACATACATAAAATCACATGCATAAAACAATATGCACACTCAGTAGTAGCAAAACAGAAGCATTTTCCCCACTCTTAAGCTTTATCCACAGAGATATTTTGTCTCTCTTTTTTGTAGCTGCAAAAGGCATTTCCTCTTGTTAGCAGCAAGGAATGGCAATAACAGGTAACCCTTAAAAATTCAAGGACCTCAATACCCACAAATCATATAACCTGATGTCAGAGAAGCACACACAGCACCCTCATGATTGCCAACCTTGACAGTCTGCGCTGATTTATTCCAAAGGATAAACATTGGTGAGTCTGTTTCTGTAGACGAAATGTTGAGATGCTGCTCTTCAAGGGGGCACAAACTTTTGATTCATCACTTGAGTGTGCATACATTACAGACACTGGAATTTCACTCAAAAAAGGACAAACCTGTGGCATCAAGATTTTTCAATATCGCTGGCTCCTTCACTACATCATTGGGGCCAATAAAAAAGGCATAGTTAAAGCAGCCGAAGTACAGAATCAAGAATGCAACTTGCAGAACTCAAAAGCTCTGAAACAGCCATAGGTTCTAGTCACAAAACAAAAGCAAATCCATCAAGGGTTGGGTTACAATAGTCAGCGCTCACAAATATCATATATATCAGTCTTTTAATAACGCACAGCAGTATCACAAACGGACGCGTTTCAGCACTTGGCTTTCCTCAGCATTAATGCACAAAGTGGGTATAGCCCACATATCTAACAGACAGGACCTTGCTGAATCACTCCAGCTGGCATGAATCAGTCAATCAACCAATCGGACCCAAAGATCCACAGAACAAGATGTAAAGACAATACAAAGAGTGGCCAATAGGTATGCTGAGCCTACAATCCAATTAAATTAAAATTAAAATAATCAGATGACTATCCTTAGTACGTCAAAAACTATCTCAACAGTGACTGATCAAAAAAACTTGAACAGATCAAGTATAAATACATATGTAAACATCCAGATAAATGACATGAAAAAAGTGTAATCACTCTAAAGGTAAATCTTATATAATGGCTGTATCAGCCAAGCAAGCAATAATCACAATACAATGATCAAACAATACCAATAAACAATTCAATACGTATCATTACAAGACCAAAAAGGACAGAAAAAGATAAAAAAAGATGAGTCACCTATCCACAAGACCGAATGGGTTCCATGTTGAACATATTAAATCATGCCAGATGACAAATGTGCACATGCTGATACCCAGCTATGGAATAATACAGGAAACAAACATCTTTCTTTCAAAGTCCAGTGTCATGTAAGACAGTAGCCAGACTAGTATCTAATCTACCTCATCAAGACATAATGAGTAATAGGTATAAAGTACAAAAAATATAAAAAATATACAAAAATGTAAGTGGATCACCTGCAGCGTGCCACTGGAGACTGTGGGCCTGACTCAAATAACTCAAAATACAACAGGATAATTATGTGGCTAGTAAGCAGGATGTCATTCTATGAATATTCCAGTTGGAACAAGGCTGGTCAAACTACATACTAACAATAACTAATGTATGCATGTAATGCTGTCAGCTGATGATACACCGGACATCCACAAAATACATTACGTTGGCAATATACAAGATCAAAACATATTCATAAAAAATCACATTCATAAAAAACAAGAAAGTACCAGTTCTTCATTCAAGCCTCTGGGATGCTCAGTCTGTAAGTGATGTATCCAATATGCTTCTCTCTGGAGAAGTTTCTTCTGTCTATCCCCTCCTCTCAAAAGTGGTCTAACCAGCTCAATCCCCATAAAGCGTAAACTACAAACTCCATGGCCGGCCAAATTAAAGTGCCTGGCAACCGGAGATCTCTCATCCCCATTTCTGATGCAACTCTTATGTTCAGAAATCCTAATTCTCAGTTCTCTTTTCGTTTTGCCCACATAGTATAAACCGCATGGACATTTCAACAGGTAAACTACATGTGTGGACCGACATGTGATTCTATTCCTGATCCTCATTTTATTGCCTGTGTGAGGGTGTGTGAACTGGTCTCCTTTACTCATAGCGTTGCAGCTTATACAATTCAAACAAGGGAAATTACCCGGGGAAGGAGAACTTAAAAAATGTTTAGGTTTAACATATAGATCTGTCTTAACGAGTCTGTCACTCAAATTATGAGGTTGCTTCGTAGCAAATATAGGATGGTTCACAAACTCATGGCCCACAACGGGATCACTAGCCAAAATATGCCAGTGTTTTCTGACAATATGTTTAATTGGCTGAGAGATCGGAGAAAATGTTGATAAAATAAGGGGCTGCTTTTTGGGAGGAGGGGGATTAGATACCAATAAACTGTCCCTATCTTTTCCTCGAACACTAGACAGACATGAATTCAACAGACTCTGATCATACCCTTTCTCTCGAAAACGGGCGCACATGATATCAGCCTGTTTCTCAAACTCCTCCTCAGCGCTGCAAATTCTCTTTATTCTTAACAACTGACTATAAGGCAAACTTTTTTTAGGCTATGAGGATGATAGCTCGAGAAATGCAAATAATTATTCCTATCAGTCTTTTTTCGAAAGACAGTCGTCTGTAACAGTTCAGATTTACTAACTTTCACATCCAGCTGGAGTGATTCAGCAAGGTCCTGTCTGTTAGATATGTGGGCTATACCCACTTTGTGCATTAACGCTGAGGAAAGCCAAGTGATGAAAAGGGTCCATTTGTGATACTGCTGTGCGTTATTAAAAGACTGATATATATGATATTTGTGAGTGCTGACATTTGGATTTATTTAGTTTGTGAGTTTTGGGTCGGCACCCTGTGATTTTTCAAACGGTGAGTCGAGCACATCAATTCTTTTGTTTTTGGGTTACAATAGCCCATTTTGTCTCGGATCCGGATCCATGTTAGTAATACACCCAAATTTAGATCCATTATCTTTGTGATTGACAAGGGTAATGTGCGATACACTCAGGGACCTAGAGTTGTCTTGCTATGGTCCGAATCAGGTAATAATTTTGTTGTATAATTGCCTAGAATTTCCATGTGGGTAAAATCCAGGAAGTAAAGCAAACGTTGAAGAAGAGTCCACTTGCAAGATAAATGTGACACTTTCTAATGTCACAATGGAGGGACAACTACGCAGGTTGATTTTAGCGCTGCTCATCGTGGACTATATTGCTGTCATTGTTCATTTTAGTCAAACCATACAGTTTGAAAACGAGGCGCGGCTCCAACTAGAAAACAATGTTTTGATGCATTGGATGTGCTGAATGTGCATATTAAGGCAGTACAGGAGGAGGTGCACATTAATAATCCTCCAGGACTGTAACATGCTCATGTTTAACCCAAACAATGTGTCATGTGACCGCAGTTGCTTCAGATCCAGGTCGGAACACGTACTCACCACAAACCAACCGCACCAGAGTTCATTTGTAACCAGACTGAGACCACCTCTTCAAGAAGGTCTTAGTCTGGCTGTTTTGGTGCAAAATATGTTGTGTATCTGGACGAGGTCGGGTATTTCAATGGATGTAGTATTTGAATGTCTACCTTTGAGTTTTTACTCTTAAATATGCAGATATTTTGGACTTTTACAGTCTGAGTGGGCGGAAGTTCGCTGCAGAGATCAGCCTCTCATTGGGCGAACGAGCCACCCGCTGAAGTCCCGCCCTACCACCTCCGGTTGTGTAGCAGTTTTCAACACGTCCTTTACTAACTTTTGCAGTGTTTGATCTTGCGGGGATGTAGCCATTTTTCTGTCATGGTTCGCGTCCTGTAGGCGATATTTTTCTGGGCGTGTTACACCAAAACCTGTTTCCCCCCGGCAATATTTTTGCAAGCGCACCGTTGCTGTGGCACCGCCCAGAACGACTGTGATTGGTTGAAAGAAATACAAGCAGCCGGGGCGTTTTTTTCTCCAATCTTAAAGTGAGTCGGCCCAGCCATACCTTTCTTTTCTTGAGAAAGGTCTGGTGAGCGAGACTAGGACTTTTAAAGTTGTTGAAAGGCCACCCGAAATCAATTTAGTCAGAGGTTCAGAAATTGACGAGTGCACAAAAATGGAGTGTGATTTAGTGCCGGTTGGTACACCAGCAATTGCTCTTCAATAGGCAACCGCGAAGTACGCTAAGCTTGGGGAAGTGTAGAGTGTGTTGAGATTGGAGCCCTGTTAACTGCATAAAAGCAACAAAAAAGACCCAAACAAGTAAAGAAAGAAAAAAGAAAGAAAAAAGAAAGAAAAAAACGGGGGCAAGTGCGATGTGCAATATTACATGTCCATACTATGATAGACAGACACTGGCATTAAATCACATTTCTTTAAGTACAGACACTTTTACATAGTCCAAGAATGGTTGCTTTACTTCATGGAATTCATTGACTGATCCTTGAGTGGTATAACTGAGCTTTTCCAACTTCAAGTAAGCCATAACTTCATTGACCCAGCCGCCAAACAGAGGGGGCAGGTTAGACTTCCAGTTGTACAGAATGAGACGTCTTGCTAGCAATGACGAAAAGGCCAAAGTACAGGTCAGGGCTCGAGAGAAACCCAGATCTCTTTGGGCCACACCAAATAGATGCCCAGTCATGCAAAACAAAGACACACCATTAACCGAAAGAATCTTATACCACCAACCACTAGTATGACGGCACACCTCACAGTCTGAAAACCTCTGCTCTAATGCAATCAGATGCAATAAAATGCTGTTGAACTAGGGCTGCAGTGATACAGTGCCATTTTGTTTTGGCGCGGATACTGACCTTAAGTGAATCAGGTGTTGGCTCTGACATGACTGACTCACATTATATACAGTTTGTTTGTCAGTGTTATTATAAAAATATGTGCACTTTCAGTCGCATTCATTCTGTTATGGTGTTCTGCCAACGCGGGTTTTAGCACTGCAGCAATCCCTGGCCTTATGTTTCTCTGAAAATAATACAAAAACAAACCAAATCTGTATTGGGAAAGTAAAGTTCAATCAATGCAACCCTACGTTGAACCCCAACATTGGACACAGCTGCCTCAAACTCCAACTGGCAACCGATAATTGAGAAAGGATCCTAGGAAACCAGTCTGTGTCCCTGCCTACTTTTCATTTCCTTGATCTGTCATAAGTCATCATTCTTTCTTGTGACGCCATCGTGTCTACAAGGCATCCTGCATTTTTATCTGACTGGGCACTCACTCGACATCATGCAGTGGAAATTAACAGGACAGATGGCCGATAGAGAATCCAGAACGTGCAACAAAAGACAAAGGCCAAATGCCACTCCAGGAAACAATCTGGAAACCAAAATAAGCAGGAAAAAAATGATGTTGCTTAACACTGTCTGCTTTCTATCCAAGCATAAATTTAAAGGCAAAGACTGGTGTCGTGAGTCAGTATATTGGAAGGTCCAGTTGTAAAGCCCCGGGGTCCGGCATGATGGAGGACGGATGTTGTGTATACTGCGGTTATTTATCCTCCCGTCATCCCTCTTCCCCCTCGGTACATCCCTCTGTTCTGGCATGTTATTAAAAACAAACAGCTCTATACTCTTTGGACTAGCAGTGTCCTTGCTGCTGCTCACCCACAGCTGTCAGCCTGTGTGTCACACACACAGCCGATCGCACACACAGCGGCAGACTGGGACTCTAAATCTAATCTGGGAATTTCAGGACAATATGAGGCCACTTAACACAACTGGCACATCTGAGTCTGAGGCACTGGAAAGAATGACAGAGAGTAAAAGTTATGTTTAAGTTTATGTGTTTATCTTTAAGTTACATTTTCAACTTTGACATTAGAAGTTTGTGTGTGGACTTGACCTGAACTTCTACAACAACACATAAACTAAAGAAGTAATTATGTATAATGAGGTGTCTATAATAGCAGGGGCAATTATTTTATTATTTCAATCGTAATTTATCCTCCTGGTCCATACAGAGCAATCACCCACCAGGACAGATCTTTGCTCTGCCAACAGTCGTCATGACTCACTCACACATACACTCACACATACAAGACTTCAGCTGAGGACCATGGGAGTTCTCAACACGAGGGTTGACAACAGACCAAATTAGATTCTCCAGACTACCCTCACCAGAAAAACAACATTGTTGGTCATTTGTTCAAAAACTTCTGTGTGTGTCCTGTCCTCTCCTTCCGGCAAAGATAGACCTGACATGTTGTATCACCACAAAACCTCTTAGTGACTAGGTCTGACACCATTCTCGGAACCCACTGGCTGTATTCGGCGTCTGACTACCAGCAGACGGTGATACAGCCTCTGGGGGCAGACCCCCGATTTTTTGGCATTCCAGTTTGATTTGGGCGGAGGAGGTGAATTTCCGTTTCTGACCTCCGTTTATATATAAGTAAATATGCTGAACCATTGCAATGGATTCAGAGTTTGCAGTGACGCCAATTATGTTCCGCCTCGTTAGTTCACCACACGGACCGTTTAACCTGGCAACAACTGCAACCGGCTCAAACGTGATTGGTCAATATCACGCGGACTACAAACAGCCTACAACCGGAAACCAGGGCTCTTCTGCTCTTCTTCCAGAGGCAAGATCTTTTCACTGAATGTAGAGTCTGTATATAGAGACTAGGTCTGATACAGAATGTGACCTTGACCCTGAAGACCCTGGTTTGCATCATGTCTCCCAGCAGCAGTCACTGCCAGTTTCTTTGAACAGTTAAGGTAATACTTTACTTTAAAATACGTGCTATTTTAGTTTTTAGGAGAAAGTAAGGTTATTTTCTCTAGGGATGGGCATTTAAACTACTTACATTTTCTAGTACTTGCTTAAATTTATTATAGAGTGTTCAAGTACTTGCCAAAAGCAAGTCTAGAGTATGACCAAGAATTTAAATCAGCCAACAACAGAAAACTTGTGAAATTTGAAATTCATTTATTGAACAACCTATGAGAGTCCAGTTCAGACCAAAGATTCAGGACAAGACGAACTGAAACAACTTGCAATGTGCTGTTCTGCAACATTCTAAAACCTGCCGGTTCACACCAATGCAACTAGATGAGATGGTGTATCATCTCTATGCAACAACTGTCTGTACTTCTGTTGTGATTTGCAGCTTTTCAGACTTATTTTGTGGCTGAATATAATTTGTAGCTTCTTAAAATCTGAATGAGGATAGTGATAGTGAGATACTGGCTACAGCTGCATTTGTGGGAGTGATGATACAGTGAAAACCATAAATCAAGCATCAATATATATAAATCCTAGCAAGAGAACACGCCATCTGTGGTCATTTTGACTTGACCAGCGGACTTCACTACAAGCCGATTGGCTGTAATAAATAGGGTACGTGCCTCATGCTCTAAAACCAGCTGAGTTGCAGGTGACACCATCAGCCAGCTTGAGTCGAGCTCAGACCGGCCAGTTCACACCACTGCAACGTTCTAAAACAGTTTTGTTCCTTGGGAATCTTTGGTCTAAACTGGGCTTAAGAAAAATCTGCAAACTTTCTGTTGCTGCCATTTCATAAATTAAATGCAGTGCTAAAGGACTGTATATGGAAGTCGAAGCCATTCTCATCCTGGTTAGCTCAATGTCTGCCCGGTTAGCATAGCAGCACCAGCTAACACCCAACACAGAGTCATCAAACTGTCCCAAAAAAACTGGCACCAAAATGATTTGACTCTGTCATTAAACCCTTTAACAACTTTTAAGTAACGTTAGCCATGTGATGATAACAGTTAGCCCTGTCACTGTGTTTGTGAGTGCAGGTGGACTCTCACTGACTGTCCCCCCAGTGGAGCTCACACTCCCACAGGAGTAGTCTCCAAGTGTCTCATAATGACCAGAAAGAGAGCAATGGGAGGACAAGGAGACGCCGAACAAAGCAACACTGCGTGCGCCTCCACAATGAAATAAGATTTTACCAATTTTTAATAGTAAAATATATGTAAGTAATGTTCACACGTAGGAGGTTAGTCAGAGTTACTCTATGCCTCTATACCTTAAACGAATACTGACATCCAAACAAGTGCTCAAGGACTTATGCCCACCTCAAATTTATACACTGCTTTCAAGTGATCACTGAGCACTTTACAGGAGGGGAGAGGAAAGAGACAGAGGAGGATTGTCTGGTAAAACTTTTCCCACTTGGTGCATGAAGGAGGGAAAAAGTCAAAAGAGGTTAAAACTCCAGCAACACCTGTCGTATAAAGAACATTTCTTCAGACCTTTACGACTTTTATGTGAAGCCAATGCATTTTGGCTTGTGGATAACAAAAATAAAGGCCACGAGCCCAAATGTGTCGGCATCACAATAGAATTGCTCTTTATACAAGTTTTGCTGGAGTTGTTTAGTTCTTCAGAAAAGAAAGAGACAAAATGGAAGAAATGAACAAGACACAAAATCATGGTCCCAAAGTCAACAACAGCCACACTGACTTGACATTTCTGTGACTTTGCAAGAGGCTGTGTCAAAGCAAAAGAGCAACTCTATGATCGTAGCTTAACTCAAGCAAACTTTAACCACAGAGGTAATGACAGTTTGTTTATGGAACGTTATGGATCATTGTTGAAGTACGGTGGCCAACAGAGGAGAAGCCAATTTTTTAAACACAGAGAAAAATACAAATCAAATACAACAACAGAAATGTGCCACAAATCCCCATGTTTGGTCCCCTCCAACATGTCACTCTGCTCAGGGCTGAGTTGTGGCTGGTTTTGAGGCTCATGTAACCACTGTTGACACTGTGGCAAGTCTTACATACATCAGTAAACTATAATGCTTCTCACAGCAGCTGTAGACTACAAAAAAATAACTTCATTCACTGGGTCGACTGCAGGCAACTTTTAAGGTGGAACGTTAACTTGTGATGTTACTCAATGCATGAGTTAACAACGTCAATCCATCACCACACCTTAAATTTCAATATGACAACTCTGACCATTACTTTTATTGCCAATCTTGGATGACATACACGTTTAGTAATGAGTGATTCTTCAAACATTTATATATAATAATTTCAACCGGACTGTGTTAACTGCATATATCCCAATTCTCACTCTGAGAAAAAAAAAAAACGTGCTGTGGGGCGTTGTTCCAGCTCCGGCAACACTAAACCCCTGAGCTTGCCTGAGAAGGACTAAATGCACAAAGCTGCTATTTTTAATTATACAACAGTTAGTTCCGGCCCTGCAATCTGATTGGTCGAGAGACAGTAAAACCGTGACGATATTGGAGTACAACATCACGGTTATTTCACTGTGTATGTATCACTCCGCCTCACAGTTGATTGCAATCAACAATCAAATCAAAACTGACGGTTAGTGTCAGTTAGGTCAGCAGTTGCGTTGCATCCCTGGAAAAGTATTTAAACAAACTGCCACCAGATGCAAATGCCCTTTATCTGAAGCCCAGGATGACAGCAGCTCACACAGACAATATCTGGTACACTAAAGCTCCGCTGGGAATAAACTCACTCGCACAGATGCTGCCGAAGATGTGTAAAGAGGCGGGGACAACAGCTATCTACACCAATCACAGCCTCAGGGCGAGTGCCATACAGAAGCTGTCAGATGCGGGACTTGAAGCGAGGGAGATCATGACAGTGAGTGGGCACAGGTATGATGTTGTTTTAACGTGGCCTATGTGTAAAGTTAGTCTTCTAATTAGGGGTCAGGCCCTAAATATACCTTTTTTCTTGCAGGTCTGAAAGCTCATTAAAAAGCGACAGTCCACCATGCAGTCACCAGAGACTTATTTCACCGGCTGCACAATTAATGGAAATGTGCAGATAAATGTGTATAAAGAGTAAGTGCCTGGCGCACCATGTCTGCGTTACATAGCAACGGTGACAGCGGAGTCCTGAGGGAACTATTTTTGTTGGCGGAAGACAAATAAAATGCTTAAATTATCTATTTTGTCCTCATTTTTCAACATTTCTTAATCAGCCTTGCTTATTTAACTGTTGTATAAACGCAATATCACACTCGAGCTTGTGATGTTATACTCGTATATCGTCACAGCTGTGACTGTCTGCCTGTTCTATTTTGTTCTGAAAATGTCGGCGTGCAGCCTCCTTCTGTGGACGATAAACAAGGTGCAGACTGATAAAGGAGGAAATACAGTGAGTGCTGGACGACAACAACCCCGCCCACATTTAAGAGGACTGTTTGTGGTGGAAACACTAGGGTCTAGGTACCATGGACTGTTTGTGGTGGAAACACTAGGGTCTAGGTACCATGTCTGAAGAGTTACTGTTGAAAGGGTTTGGTGGAAACGGGGCTTAAAGGAAGCGGTAAGTGGAATAGCTTGATTTCTGACTCACAGAGACCAAATAAGTGTGTTGTTTCAAAGTGCATGAAAGGGGCATGAAAAGGTATGTATTCTTTCTTTACATTAGGCCTTAGGTAGTTACTTATTTAGTAATCCCCCTACAGCGTTTTTCTGTTGCATTTCTTTTTGGGTTTTGTGTGTTTTTGACTTTGCATCATTTTTGTATCTGCTACAAGTGGGGGAAGAAATCGATACAGCGCAGACATAAGTATCGCTGTTTCTATTATATAAATTATTACAAATACACTCTATATACTAAATATACTACCAGCCACCGTATGGAAGGCACTGAAAACTACCTGTCTTTGGTTTGTTTCTAGGACTTGTTCAGTCGCTTTAACTGTCAAGTTGAGTTGAACATAGCACCACATGCAGATTTAGACGAGTCCTTCACTGACTTTGATCATCCATATGTAGATTTTGCTAAGCTGCCTATTAAACGTGACCATCAGTGTGCAGGTTTTGGTGCTGCCAGTCACCCGCTAAACACGATCAGTGACATGCAAAATTCAGCGACATGCAGATTCCGATTGTTAACTTATTAAAGTGTGACCACTCGATGCAGTTTTTGGTCACCCCACCTTAAAGTGTGACCGATTGGCTAATGGGGGAAGTGCCTGCGATTCCCCGGCCCCAGTGTTTTGGGCCCTCGCTGCCTGTTCTTTATGCATTAGACCGGAGCACTCAGGACAGCTCATGCTAATTCTCTCCCTGAAGAAAGCAATTAGACCACCGCACTCATCTAATGCTCGGAGGAGGGAGTGGGAGGGAGCGCGTCAGTGGGTGGTTGAGAGACAGAGAGAGGTAATGGCAGGGTGGGAGAGCCTGAGAGAGGGGCGTAGAAGAGAGAAAAAGGCAAGGGATGCTTTTCTGGCCATCGCATTTCTAAGAACTATTCATTCCTCATCCAATTATGAGTCCTAATAATAATTTCATCAAGGTTTGCTCCTTAAAAACTGTTGGTCCTGTATAATGAGAGTGAAATTATTTGACTGGTGGCACAGGGAATAGAGTGTATAAGAGAACAGCACAGGAACAGTGTGTGTGTGTCTGAGCGTAGGTGAGCTACAATATAGAAGCACTACCAGTTTAATGAGTTTTGGGGTTTATTATAATAATTTTAAGCCAAAGTCAGGTCCACTAAAATTATGTTGACTTCCGAACATTACGCCTCTCTGAGATGGTTGAACATCTTATTCTAAATGCACATCAATATGCTGCAATAACAGTTTCCACTCTACTGGGGAGGCTTTCAACAAAGATTTTGGGACCTGGCTGCAGGGATTTGCTCCAGTTCAGCTGCAACAGCATTATTGGGGTCGGCCGCTGATGTCTGGTGATAAGGTTTGACTCGCAGCTGACGTTCCACTTTATCCCAGAGGTAGGGGATGGAGTTAAGGTCAGGTCAAACTGGGAAAACCATTTCTTCATGGATGTGATTTCGTGTCATGTTGAAATAAGAAAGGACCTTCCCCAAACAAAATCAGAAGCGTGTAAAATCAAAAATACCACTTTATGCTGCAGCATTAAGAATTCCCTTGACTGGAAGTTCTTTCAAAGACATCTCGTGCTCTTCTACTCACATTTAGACATGGAGCAGGCAGTATTTTCACCAGAAATGAAAATGTAAAGACATAACTAGGTATTTTCAGGCTGAATAGCGATACACGATATATATCCCGGTATCATCTACGAAGAGGGCGCAGTAAGAGCCTGTTGTCTGCAGCTCTTCATCAACATCTAACTGTGGCTGTTTCTGCTTTCACTTTCCTCCCTGCCGTATTATTAGACTTGTCTTGACTGAAGAAAAGCTGTGAACAAAGTTCCACTAATTTGGTGATAAACTGTGGAGATGACAGTGGACTTCAGGAGAAGCCCCCCCAACACTGTCCCGCCTCACCATCCTCAATAGCACTGTGTCTACTGTGGACACCCTCAGGTTTCTGGGTACCACAATCTCTCAGGACCTGAAGTGGACCTCCCACATAGACACTGTCTGGAAAAAGGCCCAACAGAGGCTGTACTTCCTGCGACAGCTCAGGAAGCTCAACCTGCCCCAGGAACTGCTGATCATGTTCTACACAGCCATAATCCAGTCTGTGAGCTGTACATCCATCACCGTCTGGTTTGGATCCGCCACCAAACTGGACAGGAACAGACTGAAACGGACAATCAGGTGTGCAGAGAGGATTATTGTGACTGATCTTCCCTCCATCGAGGACCTGTACCGGTCAAGGGTCAGGAAACGGGCAGGAAACATCTCTACAGACCCCTCACACCCAGGACACAATCTGCATGAAAAAGTCTTAGCTCTTTAATTTAAACTCTTGAAAAAATAAGAGCAAAAACAAAAGTGTCACATTTAAATTTCTATACAGTGTGATTCTAACTCTGATCCCAACAAGAGAGGATGCCTGTAAGGAAAGTCAAAGGTCATGGTCAGCCACAGTACAGCATGTCTGTAACTAGCAGGCACTCAGTGCCTAGTTTGTCGACACTTTTGGCCGGGTGGATGATGGCCATGGCAGAATTGCCAAACTGAGGTCTCTACCCTAAAGACAGACTCATCACTGGGAATATTTTACTTCTACTTTTAGCAGCATGACATCATTCTTCCTACTTAATTATTACTAGAACTCAAATACACGTCGCTGGTCAGACCGAGGTCATGACAACACTGTGGTCCAAGCAGAGCTGAGTCATACTGAGTCAGTGTCCACTCAGTGTCATCCTCCAGTATGATGCCGCATGTTTGATTACACACTCATTAATTGCTGAATGTCCCTTTTTAATGTAACAACTGTGAGACATGTTTTTGACCTTCTGAACTTCTTGTTTTGATCATGAAAAAAATAAAATGAATGAAATCGAGCCGAACACTATGAATAAAATAGAGATATAGCAAGAGGAGAACAATAGTGTGCAGATATCTATCGGTTCCTGGAAAGCCCTGTGCAGTGCTGCAGGCCATGGAGCGAGGCGTCAGAAACTCCGTTGTGATGTTTGTTCGAAGAGAGTGGGTTATTTGGAGATGAATCTGAACCTTGATCACTCCAGGACCTGTCATTTCATTGTTTTCTGTTTACTGACAGATTGGAAACGATGGGATAAGATGGGGATGTGTGTATTAGGTTTGTCTGTCCCCCTCGGTGCCTCCTGTATATATACTGGGGTTGTGTCGGGTTGCGGCTGTCATCTCATATTATCTCTTGACTGACATGGCGCTGGTACTGTAGGCGAACGTTTCAGAACACCCAAACAGAGAGAAGAAGAAACTGGACTCGCCATTAGTGTTGGAATACAGGATGTCAGTTTTGTTTAATTTTGCTTTCCATAGCCTGACATCCATTAACCATTAACTAACCGCTTAATTTTTAAGAAAAAAGAAATGCAGGATACAAGAGGCCTTTCCTTTTAGTCCGGTGCTCCGTTGACTCAGTGAATTTAAGAGCTGCATTTCAAAGTGCTATCCATTTAGAGGTGGTGAAATTTCAATGTTTTGAGATCGAGAGAGATTGAGAGATGCCGAAATAAAGTGCCCACTGCTCACCCACTGGTCTCCAAGCTAGCTACAGCAGGACAATACTGTAAGAGAACTGACTTTATTCAAGAAGTCAGTCAGTCTGTCCGAAAAAAAGAAATATTAAATAATAAATAAAATGAATGATAGTAAAAAAAAAAAAAAAGCACTGCTTGCAAACTGTATTAGAGAAAAAACAGCCTAAAAATGTCATAATATTATTTATAAGCCCTATGGTCCAGTTCTTTACTGTTCTTTACGCTAGTCCAACCATCTGTTGTTTGTATAGCCTACATTCCGATCGTACAGTAACAAATTGTTTTCCAAAACTTGCCGATGTTGCTGACTTCGCAAGGTGTTTAATCTTCCACTTCGTTGAAAGTGTCAGTCGGGGCTCCCTTGGAATTTAGGGCGGGTTTTAAGTGTTGGAAACCACTTCCTCAATTCTGTTTTGGGACACCACTAGCCTAAACATGAACGCGCACGACCAAGTGCAAGTGGGTATTTCTAGGGAAAGTGTGGGTATTGGGACAGGCAGTGTAGAAGACGGTACCCACAGCTGAATCCATCGAAGTTCAACAAACATTCTGTAAGATGCTAACTTACATTAGCTTTTTTAGCACATTAACAAACAAAGATTGTTGAATGTAAATATGATTTACTTATGTCTTTACTTTAAATTAGTAAGTTGTATACCATTTTTAGTCTCTTTGTGCTTTAAATGGAAAGCCAGGATAATTCAGTTTTGCTAGCAATAGGCGAATTAGATATTGAGAGCTACAGGGAGTCACCGCTAACCTTTAGCCTACAGTTGAAAAATATATTGAGCTACCTTGCTGTACAAGAACTTTGCGGTTCTTCTATATGCTTATTTCTCACGTGAATTGTCAAGACATGGGATGTCTTATACTTGCATTGGGACTCATTAGCTTTTCCCTTGTTTTTGATGAATAAATTCATTCACAATACTTCACCAACAAATTACATTGTGAATATCGTAGCTCTTATATGCTTATTGTAGTCTGTCTGTTTACTTCTCTCAAATATTTCAGAACTTGTTCCAGAAATTTCAAATATCGTTGAAAACACCATATTGACATACCAGATACAAAAGCTTGACAGTCACATCTGCTTCTGCTGCATAGATGTTGATTATTATTATTACACGTTACTGTTTTTCAAAGAAATTATTAATTGATTTGGGCTTGTAACAAGGTGATCCGTTATTTTCAAACCTGAATAACCCTTGCTCTACATCGCTGCTTACCTGCTGATTTTGATCTACTAGTGCTCATTCACTGCACTTGTACTTCCACCAGACTTATAAATAAAATACAAAGTCACGCATTCATTAATTTCATACAGCTGCTCGTTGTATAAATCCCCTTCATCAGGTTTATTGTAAGAACAAGCATCACACACGTTCCATATATACATATAGATGGTAGATATCAAAGAACTACAGAAATCAGGTCAGTTGTTGAATCAAGTACCTTCAGAAAAAAAAAAGAAAAAGCAATCCATGTAATTGGGTCTTTTTTTAAACATGAAAGCACAGACAGAGACAAACTGTGAATAAGAGGAATATTTCCAATCGTTATCATACATGGGAATCCTGTTTCATCATACATGAAAAAGATCACTCTATTAACATCTATATGACAACACTGCTCTGTCCAAAGGCATTGAAACATTGAGATTAGAACTTTAAGACTGAGATACATGAATGATTGTATTTAGCAAACAAGATGTTGAAGAAGAGTACACTTGCAAGATAAATGTGACACTTTCTAATGTCACAATGGAGGGACAACTACGCAGGTTG
>NC_065528.1:30045159-30058244 GCF_006386435.1 Epinephelus moara | reverse complement strand
AGCAGAACAAGGTTGTTGTCGTACTGTTGCTTCAAGAATATAAGCAAAACAAGCCCGAAAAAGGCACTAAGAACGGCGTCGTCAAGCATCTTGTTATCGGAGCGAGGACGACAGTGTTTTCTTCCGGTAAAGGTAAACATGTAACATCCGCCCCGCCCCCTATCCAATCAGAAACCTTCCCTGCCCCAAACCTTGCGCAGACCCGAATAAAGGCGATTTAACTGATCTCCGTGTAAATCCTCATTTGGAATGAATGATTCCCAAGAAAACTACCTGGAAAAACTTTAATTCCGAATAGTTTCATTCAGATTTATTTCATGCTGAATGAGAAGCCATCATGTAACCGCACCCAATGTGTCATGTGACTGCAGTTGGTTCGGATCGAGGTCAGAACACGTTCTCACCACCAGAGTTCATTTGTAACCGGACCGAGACCATTTCTTCAAGAAGGTCTTGGTCCGGTTGTATTGGTGCACACCTGAGTGCAATTGCTGTGTTCAAACCCGCCCAAACGAACTGCACTTAGGGGGCAAATGCACTCGAGTTTGATTGAACCGAACCAAACAGGGCAGGTGTGGAAGCACCCCAAGTCTCCTGCTTTTAGTGCATGAATAAATTCCTAAAGATCGCAAGGAATATCTCGGAAAAAGATAAGGTCATGCGTGGTATCACACATAAAATGATGTTCGAATATGAACCTTGGTATCACAACAAAACTCCACAAATACACTGAACAATAACTCAGCCATGACATTCTACAAGGTCATAAAATCATCCTGCAAATTGTCCTTTCAGTCAGCTGAAACTTAGTAGGTCACTGAGTTGATTGAGTTGTTTCCCTTTACATTCCAATCCTGCTTCCCATTTTGCATTTTGTTCCCTGTTTTCAGAGCAGCCGTTATTAATAATGCTACTGAATGCATTTCTACATTTCACAGCCACCACATGCTGAGGGTGAATGATGCAGGGTTCACTTGGTTGGATAAGCAGTGGGAGGCCCGTGAAATATGAGTTAGGAGACGCTGCTGGTAAATAATCTAGACTTGCAATGCTTTGATATGGCAGCATAAATGAAAACAAATGTTGTAAACAACTACAGAGGGTGGACAAAATAACAGAAATAACGACAGACATTACGCCTTTGCAGCCGAGGAGAAGAAAAGCCTGCAGTTCTTTTAAAGGGAGTCGGCCTTCTCAAAGAAGTTTTCAGCACTGTTTAGATCTGCTGGTTGGGGACTTCGACTTCACCCTGTTTTTCATGAAACTTCTTATGAATTTATCAGTGCATTGGGACAATATTATCTTTGAATGTAGATAGATAACAGTGTTTTACCCCTTAAGGGTTCTTTTTATAAACCTGACCTCGAATTCCTCGTCTATTCTGGGACTGTGTGGAGCAATCATGAGATGTGCCAGCAGATGACTGCTCTGTCATACACACCTATTTTAGTATCTGTCTGCCCGAGTTAGGCAGATCTGATTTGTGACATAACGTGTCATGAATTCGCCTTCGCCACATTTAATTGTTTTGCAGGTTTTGCAATCGATGGTAATAAAGTTTGCGTCTTGAACTCTTTGAAACTCTGTTGGATACCTCAACTTACTTAAAGAGACTGTGATCTTCTGACCCCGAAATGTATTAATATGATACATCAGTAACTGCTTTCCTTCTTAGTGAATGAGTTGTTTCCCATAAGGAAAAGACAAACTGAGTATCTGCCTTAGTTCAGAGGTTGTTGTTGCCTCCCAAAAGGAATCTAAGAGGAACCACCAGACCACCAGGGCACATAGACAGAAGTAGCTGAGATACAAATGCCGGGTTGTGCTAATTCTGTGAAAACGATTTGACAAAATGACTGCTGCTCTGGAACGTTCCATCCATCCATCCATTTTCAATCGCTTATCCAAAGTCAGGTTGTGGGGGCAGCAGGCTAAGCAAAGTACTTCTGATGTCCCTCTCCCTAGCAACGCTTTCCAGCTCCTCCTGGGGGACCCCAAGTTGTTCCCAGGCCAGATGAGATATGTAATCCCTCCAGCGTGTTCTGGGTCTGCCCCGGGGCCTCCTACCAGTTGGATGTGCCCAGTACACCTCTAACAGGAGGCGTCCAGGAGGATCCTGATCAGATGCCCGAACCACCTCAACTGACCCCTCTCCACACGAAGGAGCAGCGGTTCTACTCCGAGCTCCTCGCCCTGAGGCTGAGCCCAGACACCCCACAGAGGAAACTCATTTCGGCCACTTGTATCTGTGATCTCATTCTTTCAGTCACTACTCAGAGCTCATGACCAAAGGTGAGGGTTGGGACGTAGATGGACCAAAATATTGAAAGCATCCCCTTCCGGCTCAGCTCCCTCTTCACCACGATGGTCCAGCACAGCACCACATCACTGCAGATGCTGCGATCCAGGTCACGTTCCATTCTGCCCTCGCTCGTGAACAAGACCCCGCCTTTCACTCCCTTCTATTACGTGTTATCACTCTTATCTACTTCTGTCTACTGTCTTTCTTTTGATGGTAGGTCGTCTTCATTGGTGCTTTGTCTTAATTTGCGCCATACAATAAAGTGATCCATTGTCCCACTCACATCTTTCTTCTTTTGAATGTCATCATCCCTCACACTGGCTGCCAATCAGGGCTTTTTATGTGTCACACACTTAAAATTCCTACGTGTGAACAGCGACAAAAAGGTTCCCTGAGAAGGTTTTTTAAATTAAATTTAACTACATTAAATTTTTTAGGTAGATTTTGCCTCTTTATTGGGGAATAGGTGTGCACAACATACTAATACAGTCAATTAAAAAATTCACTCATAACTTTTTGTATAGGCCCAGTTGAATACAGCAATAATAATGTGCAGAAAAAGATTACTAAAATTGAAAATAATTATTGGTTGCAGCTCTATTTTGAGGCTGCAGAGTTGTGGGCTTACATAGAAAACAGTTCGTACAGGCGTGACATGCAGCTGTTGAGTTTGAGATAAATAAACCAAAAATTCTACTTATAAGTTGTGTTTTTTGAGTTGGACTTTAATGGTTGCTTTTATTCTTGTGACATTCTGGGTTGTTTTACCTCTTCAGGCATCCATCATTCATAAAACAGTTGGAGTAGGAAAAGCCTTTTTTGATTGAAGTGCTCATCGCTCAGACGTGCAATCTAAGAGACTGTAAGTTGACACTGACACTGAGGAGTCACAACACAAACAGGATGTAAACCAGTACTCTAAACACTTATTAGAGGTCAGATACACAACCAGCACACAGACTGTTTGCTATAGAGCTGATCTCTTAAAGACAAGTTCTGCAGCTCCAAATTAATCAAACTGAATGATAATCAGCAAAGCGGGAGGAAAAAGAGAAGCAAGAGATTCTGTCAGGCAGAGAAACAGAACGGTAATATGTTTGCGCAGCAGAGCCTTCATGCTGCCATCAGAACCGGCTGGCCTTGACTCAAACCAAACACATCAGCGCTCCTCTCTCCCCTCGCCGTCGCTCTCGTTGTGTCTGCCGAACAAAACAAAATGCTCTTATCGAGCAGAGAGGAGGAGGCGAGTTATTAGCGCTCGCTGATGAGTCTCTTGGCCTCGGCCTGGGGTTTTTTGCGTTTTCCGCTGGCCGATTCAATAACAATAGTGAAGTACAGTGCTACAGGTGGTGTATGGAAATGTCAATTCAAAGGCGGCTATATTATTTGTCTGAGGTGATGACAGCATATATGAGACGTGCACACAAACACACACTGACACACAGCGCCAGAGCATCGCTGACAGCAGGAGGCGGAGGTGATGTAATTAGACATCAAATGAATTCTATCTCAGCAGTGCGGTAATAAACAGGCAGAGAGACAAGGAGAGGGTCAGCTACCTGTGAGACAGGTCAAACTCTGCTGTACATTCACGCCGTCAACGCCACCGCCGCCACCGCCACCGTCTTCTCTATCTCTCACTACATCTCGCTAAAACATGCATAGCTGGTGTTCAGCTCTATAAATAACGCCGTGCTGTCAAGCTGTCAGGTGGATTAGCGCATGCAGAGTTTATGAGATGGCCTCAGGGCGGCCCCGGGGACCAGGAGACCAACTAACCATCCAGTTACACCTACAGTCAGAGACGAGCTGCATTCAATTTAAATCAATTTAGCTAAAGACTGATTTTAATGTTGGTGACACAACTCTCCTGCTAATTGCACGAACTGTGATTTGTAATTTCACAATCTCACAGAAAAAAAGATATGACTGACAGTTTCTAAACAACAACAACAAAAAATATAAAAGCAAAAATCTACAAACTGTGTCTCAGAAGTGAGAAACAGTGAGAGTGAAAAGGCATAAAATCAAAAAAACCTTAGAAGCGTCACATTTGCCAATCTCGATGCTGAGATCTTTGCCAGCAAGACGGTGACGATTATGTCAACTCAAACGTGTCAGTCTCTACTTTCTTTTCCTTTTTTTTTCCTCCTCCTTCTCTCACTGTGCAGTTTTATTTCTGGCACGAGTATTAAAGTCATTTCTTCACTTCAAAAATACCAGATTTTCTTTCTCTTTCTCTCTCGTGTGAGGAATTTCCATCTGGTTTTCTTTGCGAGCAACTTTTATTTGCCTCTTTGACAACAGCGCAGCTCTCTCTGCCTGTGGACAAATTACAAATTGTTTGCTTTTTTCTTTCGCACCATGAAAACACACTAATGGTTCAAGCTGAATTCGTTGCAAGGAACTTTTGCAACATCACATTTTTGAGGCTGCGGCAGAGGCAGAATGGATCATTGAACTTCTGAGGGCAGATTAGAAGCACACTCACATGCACACAGACATGTAACACATACTTGTACACAAGAACCCACACAGATGTGGACAACAAGCACGCTCTTGTACACTGTTTGGACTTGACATTGGGAATCGATGCAGTCTGATCGATAGTGCTGGCTTCTCTGACTTCACACACACTAGCTGCAGTTAAGAGACGCCAGTGGCAGAGATGAAGTTTTTGTGTATCTGGAAAGCTATCAAAAGGCTTTGGGGTTTGACAGCAAAGTGTTAGCGAGTCTATATTCGAGTCCTACCTGAGCTCTCACCAGTGTTTCTTGTTACTCATTGTTTCCCCTGCAGAGGTTCTTTTTGTTCTGTGTTCAGTCGTTTTATTCTTCCTACCGTCACTGTGTGAGCTTTTCACAGCCGCTGCCCAAGGCTGCATCCATCAAAGCAGTCGAGGCACCACAGCCAATTGATTCTCTAATCGAATATCATTATTACCAGCAATTAGCCTGCACTATGACTTCAGTTAAAATCGCTAATTAACAAATGTGGGCTTGAGTGTGTGCAGGCAAAATATGTCTTCGTGAAGCGTGCAGCGGCGAAGACGTGAAACGTCCCGCGTCTCCACACGTCGAGATGTTTAGGAGCTCCTATTAATCACTCCGCCGTCGTGGTGGTGTTCACCGTGGCGACGGGGGCCCACCTGTTTGTATCTGATGCTCGGCAGATGGCCCACCCAAGGCGTGGTGCGGGCTAATTGCTGTTGATTCATACACAACATCCAACATGCTTTTTTAATGGAGACATGCGTTGTTTATTGAACAAAGAGGAGGGGTGGTCACCCATGAGACAAAATCTCACAGTGTGTACCGTCACAGAGGCTTCCATTAATTATTATTTATTTAATTAATTAATTATCATGTAACTCAGAAATACCTGTGTCTGCTTAGGATTTAACACAACACAGGAGCTTTTCCTTATTATTTTAACACAGGGTTTGGGAACCATACAGTGCCTATGTGTTATTCTGGCTATCCTTTTACTCTTTTAAACATGACATTGCGACTGGTTGTGGGGCAAGTGCTTGTTTTATAAGGGGCAACCCTGCTATATTTAATGGATTCACCTGTGACATCTACATTTTACATTTTCGACACTGAGTGAAGATGGACAATGAAAAAGATTTTGTTACTTTCCTATTAAAGACATATTACTTTGCTGCATTAAAATGTCTAAAAATGAGTAGAACTATGTTATATATACGGTTGAGTTGTGGGCTGACATGATTCCAAACATTTCCAACAATGTTCAAACCCAGAGAAATCTGTCGTTTTATTTCAAGACACGGTCTGTTTCACTTGGTTGCCGTCTCCTGTCCGTGGTGTCATATCTAATTTGCGCATATGTCAGCGTTGTGGTTATCGCCAGAAGTTGTCATAAACTGACTTTTAATCAAGCTTTAAGCCACATTTTTACAGTACACTTTTCAAATCTTGGTCGTTTCTAACTAATTTAACCAGATGAAGGATTGTGAGTCATTAAACGTCTGGATCTTAAGTTATCAGAGAGAGAAGCTGAGCAAACATTTGCAGCAGTTCGGCTCCAGTCCTTGCGTGGCAAATAGCATTTGAGAAACGCTGATTTTTAAGGTTAGACTGACATATTTGTTGTTTTTACCAATTGAAATCACAGGGTCTGTTTGTTGTGGAGAGGAAGAGACCTCTGCGGCTAATTTGGCTCCCGCTAAAAACTTCTTGAGCATCTGGATCTTAAGTTATCAGAGAATTATGGGCTAGCTGGGCCCCTAAGCGATGAGCCGAACAGCATCATAGAAACACTGATGTTTTGGGGCTTTTTGGCCTTTATTTGACAGGATAGTGATGGCGTGAAGGGGGGAAGAGAGAGGGGATGACGCGCAGTGTGGTGGCAAAACAACTACTTCATGAACAGTTTAAAGTAAAAGTCTTCACACGTCGGCTGTCTTTCTTGAGTTTTAATAAGCATTCATGAATGGAGTCACACACACATACAACCGCTAAACTTTGAGCACGGAAAATTATCTTACAACCTTATGTCCGACGAGTTCCACCCGTACCAGCCAAACGCCAGTGCCGCCAGCCTCCAACATGGGAGATGAAAACCCAGGCAGAAGTCACAGGCCACAAGCACAGGCAAGCCAAACATCCCCCTCCCTATATGGCGAAGGAGAGGGTAAAAGACTTGTCTGTCTAACTACACTACCTAATAAGGGAAAAAAACCTCTATATGATGGGGACAAAAAAAATCCCTTAAACTAAACTCGACGCAAAGGGCTTCAGATGGGAATCAAACTCACAGCCGCTGCAACAAGAACACAGCCTTTGTGTATGCGACGCCTGCTCTACCAGGTGAGCTGCTTTTCACCCCAGAACAATGGTTTTTAACGTGAAAGTGGTTTATTCAGTGCTTTTACCAGTTTAAATCCCCTTTGTGGAGCAGTAGAAACCACGGCGGATAGTTCAGCTTCTGGAAATTGTTACTGCTTTGACTGAGAGACCCCTCGCAGCAGAAAATGACATGTTGTATGTTTTACAGTAACACACGGCAAGCACTGTCAGTAATCAAAGGAAAGGATAATTCTATATGTAACTCTCAAAATTCACATTTTCTTCTTTGTGATGTTAAGTTTTGAAATGTCAAGACTAGTATGGCGCACATGCCCCTAGACTGAGTGCTGCTAGCTGTAGTAGTGGTTTTAATTTCATTTATCAAATTAGGCAGGAAGCCTCGACACACACTAATCAAAACATAAATGATGTATAGTTTCACAGATACACATGTACTTAACATCATAGAAATGTCCTGTACTCAAAGGATGCAGCTAAATCTGTCAAAGTCACAATACTCTTTCTATAAATATTGCCATAACAACAACCTCCTCATTAAAAAGTGGCTTTTTAAATATGTTACCTTCAGAGAGAAATAACCTGTATTTCTTCAGATAAATGACTCATTGGGTTGATTTATCGATTCAGTGATCAGTGATTCAGTGTATGGGATACAGAGTGAATAAAATCAATGATATGCCTTTACTTTGAAATTCCCATGGCATGTCCATTTCACCGTCAATAAGACAAAAAAAGATGATGAGGATATTTACTTCGCTCTTGAGAATAAATCAGCAGAGTGGAGATGTTTTAGACTTTGGGAAAAAGACGAGTCAACACACAGAGCACGTGCCATAATGCAAACAAGGCCGTTATGAGATACAGAGGAAACAGAACGAACCTGGCTGGACATCTCTAATCCACTATCTTGTTGCTCTTGCAACAACAATATTACAATATATCAGATTTTCCGAGTTCCCAGTCTGCAATTTCAACTGGAACACCGCCTGTAGTTGGTTTTCTGACTTAGAAAATCGGAAGAACCTCACTAACCCCAACCCCACAATCCAAGATGGCTGCTAAGCGCATCAACAGTACTGAAAGCTGTAGTAATACACTGTTTATCAGCACTTCTGTCTAATACGTGTCTAACTAAAACGGTCACACATACAGTCCTGTCCAGCTTCTATCTTCTAAATGCTAGTTATCAACTGGTATTGCTAACAATGGCTACCCTGGCTTGAACTGGTAGCGCTAACAGCATCTTGTTGGCTTTCCGACTTGTTGTACTGACATGCGGTATACTCAGGTGTGAAGTCTTTCCCAGCTCCAACCTCCAAGTATGTAATTTGCTAAGCTATGAGAAGAGGAAAAGTCCACTAGCCACTAGGCTAATTAATGCAATGTAAAATCGCTGTAGCTTGGGGTGTCGGTGGCTTTGTGGATAGAGCAGGCACCCCATGTACAAGGCTGTTGCCGCAGCGGCCTGGGATCGACTCCAGCCTGTGGCCCTTTGCTGCATGTATCTCCCTCTCTCTCTCTCTCTCCCCCTTTCACACTTCACTACCCTATCAATTAAAGGCAAGGTTCGAGCCCCCCACCCTGGATTCACCACCGTGCCGATATATGTTCATTAATAAATCATTAACAAACAAATTGCCATTATTATCACAACCAGTTCTGGTAGAATACATCTCATGGGCGTACGCAACTAACATCAATGTTTTTATTATGTTATATCATTCAGATGGCCTACATGAAGTCTGAGGTAAGTGTCAATCATCTATGTTGCACTGCAACTTATGCAGACAGTAGTAACTTTCATTCATTGCATATTCCTAGAGTATACTGTATAACTGTACTTATGATAAATAATATAAAATAGTGGGATATGGTGGGTAATTTCAGTAATAGCGGTGGAATAATCTGCAGTTGCAGTGAAGAGTTTTAGTCCAAATTGCAGGTTCTTCCCCCTGAAAAGTTCATGTATATGCTGAATACTCCCCGAGTTTAATGCTGACTTTTTGTGACATGTCACATCAGCCGCCCCCTAAAAGGTCCAGGCTGGAACACACACAAAAACTACACAAAAAGGAAACACACTGAAAGCAGAAATAAAGGACGGGTGGAGGTGACCTCAGTAATTCGTGTCGAGTCAAATGTCAGCGGAGAGGGAGCGGGGAGGGGGGGTGGTTGCTCTTAGCTTGACGGCGGAGGTCTGGGATGGAGGTTGGAGAGCGGCGAGAGCGGTCATGGTCGGCGGGTGTCTGCTGAGGTCTTTGTTAAAGCCCATTCTCTCTGTGACTGCGGGGGGAAGCGGAGAGCGTCAGAGGCCGGTCGAGGAGACGGAGAGAAAATCAATGGAGCTGCTGGAGACCATCCTCTCGCTCTGCACGACGCTCATACTCACACAGCTCTCGCAGCTTTCTCCTGCTCTCTATACCTCAGCTTGACCCCTTCTTTCCCTTTTATTTCCACTCTCTGTCTAACAGTGTGCCTCGGTTTCTGTCGTCCTGAGCTGGAGTCTGTCTCTTTCCTACATTTTCTTCCTTTTTCCTCCCTTGACGGTAATACTTTACAAGCAACAAGCCTAATATGTATTGGACATCGGCCCATTTGGATCCAGAAATTTGTAGCTCTGCTTGAATGTGCGGCTTACGAGGGAGCTGAATATCATGAATAATAACCACCGAGCTTCTTACAGTAACAACGCACACACACGATGCCTGTACTTGTATTGTACGCGGCCACAATTGCCCACAGCTATCATCCATTGTTTCAGACGTTTAATTGGAAACACAAAAGCAGCCCACGCTCCTGCTAATGCACACATCCAGCCCCCAGAGATCTCACCAAGATACATTTAAAGTCTCCCCCCACAGGGGAACAGGAGAAACAGGTCCATTCAGCCGCCATCTGTCTCCCTCGTAAGGCCTCCGAGCTCGGGGACATAACACTTTTCTCCTCGATAAACAAGGTGTGGGCCACTAAGCACCGCTCCCCCGCTAAAGACTCCTGAATGCGACTGACCACAGCTTATCTGACTGAATATCAATAACAACACTACATTTTTTATGCTCTGCTTCCTCGACTTCAAGCCTATTAATCTGGCTGGACTGTTGAGGTAGAAAAAAGCCCACCAGCGCCTTAAGGTTTGATACAACATCTTTGCCCCTTTGTAACTTAGCTTGTCGAGAATAATGCATGAAGGTGCAAAGTGCATTCGATATCAGCATCTCAGGTAAACCAAACCTCTCTATCTCTACTTGATATAATAACTGTTCATGCTGTGAAAAAAAAAAGCAGAAAGAACTTGGGATCAATGCGTTATTTAAAGAAATAGACCAAGATGGTGATGCTCTACGCACACTTGAGCATAAACTGCTCTAAGCTGAGTAGCAGCACTGGTAGTAAGAGTGTCTAAATATTACAAGCAGGGAAATAAGATGATGTACTGTTTGTGGTTTTGCTTTAATACACCCATAAAGATGATTAAGACGATAAGATTCATATCTTCATAGACCCTTTTACTGTTAGTAAACAGTATGACGTTCTTTGGAGGGCAGGGCTTAGCTGGAGGCAAAACAATGTCCTTCAGACATTAGCCAGCGCTAGCTAGCTAGCAAGTTCTGTTGTCTTGTTTTGGACATCAGAGAAAGATGATGTGAGTGGTGCATTCAGAAATACTAGCTCTGAGTGTCGTAGCGTACTCTGGCACAAACTGGACCGTTTGTAAATTCAGAGCACCGTTGAAATGTACCGTGGTTATTCAGAGCACCACACTCTCGGAGTGGCAGAGCGCACTGGCCGAGCGGAGTGAATTTGTGATTGACGTAATTGTTCGTTAATTCATGTAGAAATATAACTCTCCGTTTCTTCCACCAACAGGGTTCTCATGTTAGTGTAGCACGTCAGACTGAATTTACCAGTGCACCATGTCAGGTCACTCACTCTCCGGGACCGCCAGTGTTACTCGAATAAGTAAACACTGACCAACGGGACCAGACTGGCCGACCCGTATGCTCTCACTCAGTGGATGGATGATGTCACAGGAAGCCAATCTTACAAAGGAGGACCACACTTGTTTGTTTTGCTATGGAAGCTAACGTTAGCTAATGTGCTAAAAAGTTAGCGTTCCAGAGAAATCCAATATTCCTCTTAATCCCTCCCCAGTTTCTGATGAGGTGGACATGATAACCCTTAATACACATAACCTTATTCATCCCTACAACAGGAAATACTTTTTCCCTAACCTGATATGAAGTGTGCGCTGCACATGTGAGCATTTTTGATGATGGCCTCCGTCCAGTCCTTTGGTCTTATCACATTTAACCATCTTTGTCTTTGTTGACGGGCAGTGGCGGCTGGTTTTGAGCCATGACTCCTTCTATTCTGGCTCCCAATGACACAACAAGACAAACACATCTTAAGACTCCTGTGTAGCCTACAGCCCTGTGGGGTAGGGGCGTGTTGGCGTGGTAACTCCAGATTGTAAGTGTCTGATAATATGGTGGAAAGGATCCATACAGAGAAAGAGCTTTTGTTAAATTGATGAGATCCTTTTTGTTTAACCAGAAACAGCCCTTTGTTTGTATGTGGACTGGAGGTGCTGCTGGTGGACAGAGGGTGGAACCTTAAGAGCACGCTGACCTGAATGCGCATCTACACTCACCATCACTCCTCATCATCGGGCCTTCACTGCTGGTGCTGGCAGAAGGGTGGGGGAGAGGATGGATGACCAGGTCTTGTCAGATCATATCTTTGCGGCCTGGTAGTCAACACGGCACAGACCAGTACTGGGTCGCAGCCTGTTCGCTGAGATTCACCTGTCAAACAGATGATTTTCAGCAACGATATTAAAGTCTTTCACATACAATTTCAACAAGATGACATTCTGACACATTGAATTAAAACCTGTGTAAATATCTCAATGTAGAATTACTACGCTTTGCCTCAGTGACTCTTGCAGTGTGCAGCAGAGTAAAAGTACAAAAATATTAGCATTTAAATGTCCTCAAAGAACAAAAAGTAAAAGTACTCAATATACAGAATGGCCTATTTCAGAATATTTCACATGCAACTGTTTTAATGTATTAGAATTAAGCTCCTCTCCCACTGCACAAAAAGCCCACGAACACCAGCTAACAACTGGCTTTTTTTATTTAATGGGAAAGTGTACAATTGGCATTCACACCCAGGTCAAATGACTTTGCAGTAGTCACATGTATTTAATGGCTCCAGCTCTAATCAGCAGAAATGGAAATACAACACCTGGGTGAATACACAAATTTAATTTCCCCCTTTACTGGCAAGATGCAATGACACCACACCACATAATACAGCCCATGTATGTGTTAATTTTGGTGGAAAAAGGTTTATTATTGATGAATTAATCAACATCACTCCAATTTTGCAGCTGGTAAAGGTGGGGCTAATTCATTTCTATATAAACTACTGGTTACCTTGTGTTAAGTTTTATCTTTATCCATACAATTCATCATAATTTATTGGCTGTTTATATTTGTATTGATCTGAATCTGCAAAGTAACTAGTGACTTATGTTGTGAAATAAATGTAGTGGAGTGAAAAGTACAATATTAACTTCATAAATCTAGTACAGTTTAAGTATAATGTAGCAAAAAATTAAAGCACATGTAACTCAAATTTGTATATTACTCAAGTAAATGTACTCAGTTAAATTACATCACTGCTGAGGACAGTGACGCAGCTTAAAGAGATGTGAAATTTACAGCAATCTTACTAATGATGAAAACTCTGTGTGTGTGTGTGTCTGTTCCAGGTTTTTCTCCTCACTGACTTGGTCAATCCATGTGAAATTTGGCACAGTGGTAGAGGGTCATGGGAGGATGACAATGAAGCAATATTACATCAATTGGCCAAAGGGGGGCGCTATAGCAACTGATTGAAATTGCAAACTTTGAATGGGCATATCTCATGCCCCGTATGTCGTA
>NC_065528.1:29978536-30045150 GCF_006386435.1 Epinephelus moara | reverse complement strand
TGACTGGAGAAATTTAACTCTAATTGGCAACTGGGTGGCGCTATAACAACAGAAAAATGCTTAAAAATGGCTAAAATGCGTCCGATCGCTGTGGCTCCCCCTGTGGACCAGTGTTGTTGGTTTGTTTCTAATTTTTGGTATGACTACTTCATGGTATGGTATGCTGTACATAATCACGGAAACTGTCAGTCAGTTATTCTGTCTGTCCCACATTTTTCTACTCACTGACGTGGTCAATCTATGTGAAACTGCACACAGGCATTGAGGATTGGCATAGGTAGAAGGTGACAAAGCTACCAATGGGTATGGACTAATGGATATAGTTCAGAGAATCCAGAGGACAGCAACAAATTGTAATCCCCCACACCCAGCCCCCCGCAAAATTATTGTAACTTTTTATTTACACGCAACAAAATTCGATGTCTTTTCAAAAACCTTCAATGACTTTTACTTACTCCATGACTTTTCCAGGTTTTCCATGACCATGAGAACCCTGTTGATAAGAAGATATTATTCCAAGTTAATGTGATGTGAAGTTAGGAATGCTACAATAAAATGTAATTTGTGTTGAGGTCACTATCGACTGTTCACAGCAGCAAACTCAACAAGCGATCTGTTGAGGCATCAGACATAGAAAACTTTCAAGAACCATGTCACATTACAGAAGACGGTGAGATGCCAAAACCTGCTGAACAGACTGAAATAATTTAAAAACAAAGTGATTACTTTCCACCTTAAGTGCACTAATCCTTTCTCAAATCTCAACAACGAAATTGGAGCTGCAAGTATAAAAATGAGTAAAAATCCTAAATTTCAAAAACACACACTTTGCTTTAAGCACATAAAGTCACAGTACATCAGCTCTGAAAGGGTGATTTCTTCCGTGTAATGATGTATTCTCTGATGACAAGCCTATCACAGCAGTATGCTGATAAAGAACACAACTGCCTTAAGTGGAGTTATAGGGATTAGCCCATTAGGCTAAATCAGCTAATTACATGGAGATTTTCTTACCGTTCCTCCGGCTAATTAATTGGAACGACTACCACCACTGTGTTCAGGAAATGAGTCCTCTCTCAACAGAGGAGGTAAAAAATCAAAAATACTACAGTTTTCATCCACCTTTTCCTCCCGTTATAGCACCTTAAAGGCAAAGAAAATTATCAGCCTCCTAATTTTCACCTGCCAAGAGAAGGATGGCAAAGAAGAGAGTTCGGGGATGTAACACTCTTATTCTCTGGTGTTTAAATTAGCAGCTCTCTGTATTAGTTTGGTAAAAGGTGAGTCAGGTACAGGGGAAGCGCTACGGAGTCAAAATCACTCCATGATTCGATGATTTAACGTGCATAATGTAGATTTAATGTTTAAATCTATATCCTGTCTTCTGTGTCCTGAGACAACCTGTGGGAACACACCGACTGAAAATGAATAGCGCTCGCCAGCATCATCTCAATTAGAGGTTGCACCTGTGCTTAAGCCAATTATGCTCATCCACTTGAAAAATAAATGAGTCATTATGCATCCTGTAAGGCCAGGGAAATCAAAGTGTTTCCAAAGTGTGTGGACCGGAAACACGCAGGACAAGAGAAGTTTATAGAATTCATTTACGAGAGATTTTGAGCTCTGAAAGGAGAGAGGACAAGAACAGTAAAAAATAAAGAGTGAAATGATTTTTCTATGATGCTGTGTTCATTACAGCCTCTTCCTGACCTGCTGAATAGGCGCCTCCGTCAGCCAGGTGTAACCATAAAACTCCCACTCTCAAAGCGTGGAAGGCGTCTAACCTTGAAGGCACTCAAGCTGTAAATTGACAGTCAAAACACCGCTGGCTTTTAACCAGAACCTTGCCGCGGATATCAAGTCTCGTCTGGCCCGTCGTTTAACTCTGCGAGACCAAAAATTAATAAAAAAGTACAGGAGAAAGAAGTACAGAGTGAACTCGAGAACTAGACCAGAACTCAAGAAAAAAAAGCTGAAAGCGGATGAGAAGCGAAGAGTGTTGAGGAGTAAAGAGCCGACACAGACATAACACCCACCAGAGAGAGGAAGATACACGTGTACATGGACAGAGAGAAAGAAATAAACCAAGAGATCGACTATATAATATTCTACATGGTCAGAAGTATGTCGACTCCCAAATGTTACACCCAAAAGTTGTTGTTTGGCTGGTTTCGACTAAACTTGGATTCTGGTCAGAGGGATTTGCTCCCATCCAGCCACATGTGCATCAGTGAGGTTGGCCCCTGATGTTGGGTGATCAAGCCTGGCTCAGTTCATCCTGAAGATGTTTGATGGGGTATTCTCGGTATTCATAGGCTGACTGGCGATACACAATATATACTGTGGTATTTTCTAGGAAATGGGCTACATGTTTTCAGCTGCGAGTCAAAGCCATATTTGAGATGTCACAAGCACTTTTACAGAACACACTGTGATCAAAATAAATGTAAAGACAGGAATTTTGTTACACCTCCAAAAACACTAGTGGGCGGCAGGGGTTTCTGTGAAGGGCTGCAAAGTTTAGTTGATTCAAAACACACATTAAACACACATTAAACATGGCTTAATAGAGACAATTTCAAACACAAGTACACAAATCAGCTTCACTATAACTCGCAGCATTCACAGACAAACACTTGTCTTTATCTGGACACATTTTCCCCACAAATACAACATGCTAACATTATTAGCACAAGTCTATGGCATTTTACATTGTATAAATTAGCCTAGCAGCTAGCAGACTTTTCCTCTACTCATATGAAGCCAGGGACAACAGCAACATTTAACAAAGGTAACGTTACAAAATTCAGCTCCATTACAACTCACAAGGTTCACTGACAAAACAACTGTCTTATACTAAACACGTTTTCAAAACAAATATAACATGCTAACGTTATTAGCACAAGCCTATGGCATTTTACATTGTATAAATTAGCCTAGCAACGAGCAGAGATTTCCTCTGCTCATATGAAGCCAGGATAAATCACACACAAGACTTAAAATAGGCTATATTGTCTTCTCAATTTATTGTTTCTTATCTGTGAAATTAAAGTAAATAAAAGCTTTGTTTCCACTGAGGGAAATGGTTTCAGCTTACAGAAATAGACAGGAAGTTGCTGCGAAGTGTATTTACATTTCTGCGGAGGTGCACGTCAGGTTACGGCTCTGTTGTGGAGAGCTTGTGAGTGAATAAGTGGGGCGGAGCTGTGTGGAGATTGTGAAAGAGGTTGTCTAAATTTATATCTTGCTTGAGAATATATCGATATATCGTACATATCGGTATATCGCCCAGTCCTGGCCCAAACCATGAGAAACAGCCCCGACTATAAGGACGCATTCCCTCAGCTGGCTGGACGAACAGATGGATATAATGGATATAGACTTTAACAGAAGCAGAGTTAGATAGTAAGACATGTGTGAATGGATAAAGAGACCGAAATTATAAAGATTAAGATAGAAAAGAGGAAAAAATACGGAAATAGATATGGAGAAAAAGAGTGCACATACTGTAGGGAATGAAAGTTACTGGTAACAGTACGATAATAAATGCTCTGTTCAGCTTGCAGGACTTGCTTGGATAGAGAAATAGACGGAGAGATGAATACAACGATGGAGAGATAGAGTGGGAAGTAGAAAGATGGAGACCGCCAGAGAGGGATGGATGGGAAGATAAACAGCGATAGCGGGAAAGAACAAATACAGAGGGACATAGAAAGAGGGAGAGAAAGCAAAATACAGAAAGAGAAAGATCACTGACGATAGACGCTGTAAACAGAGCGTGACAGACAGACAGTAGATGGATAAATCGATGGGTTTATACATACTGTAGATAGACAGACAGACAGGCGGATAGACAGAGCGAGAGTTAATTCCAACTCTCACAGACTTGTTCACAGGTGTGGGTGGGTGGAAGAGGAGGAAAGAATGTGGGAGAGAAGGGGAGGGTAAAGAAAAAAAAATTCAAATGTCTGGGTTTTCACACCGTTAATTTAGCCGTGCAGAGCCCCATCGCACCATTCTCTCACTCTTCCTCGCTCCTGTCGGAAACATGCTAATTAGGGAAGCCGACTGACGTGAGCGAGGTTTAAAGGGTAATTAGCATAAAAATCCTACATGCTGTATTTTTACTTTCTCTAATCAACACCCTCACACGTACACATTTTTCAGATGTGAGAAAAAGCAGTTTGACGCAATTAAAATGAAAATTAGCATCCGGGAGGAGTGGTGGTGGTGGAGGGGAGGGGAGGAGAGAGGAGGGAGACAAAATGTTCTCCCCTTGCATTTTGTTGTTTTTCTCGTCGCTGCACTTTTTTTTTTTTTCTCTAAGACTCTGAAGAAAGAAAAACAGTGGATAATGTAATTGTTTTTACAAGCAGAAGACATGTCGAGCGACAGCGATGCAGTGTTCTCTGCCTAGCTGCTGCTATCTGGTTCTCTGTCACCGACTGACAATCTTATCTCTGCCTCTCGGGAACGTCGATTCACTGTGCTCGACATGGTGAAAATATGCTTTTTCTCTTATGGAGTCTCTTGTGTGGTTTGAGAAAGAAAAAAAAACAATGCTCTCCAGATAAAAATGATGATTGCACAAATGTTTGCTAACACTTTTTACTTGAAGAGGTGCTCACAAGACACTGTAAGAGCCTCATAATCATCATGGTCAGAGTCAACACAATGTGCAAAAAACACATCATGGGTTTCATGTTATCTACATAATGGCTCAGTACTGAACTGAACGTACTCTTCTCATGTTTTTCAGATGACAGCGCTGGCTTGGGATCTGCTTGTATTCCACCACAATGAAGTTCATGTGACTCAGAACACACTCACGCATTTTCACACATTGGTGCTGCTTAACAAAGAAGCATGCGTGGTCCCGTGTGTTGAAGCGACTCAGCAGCACACTGCAGACTTGAATCAAAGAGCAGACTTTGCCATTTCCTCTGTTCTCCCGTTTGGATTCCTCCTGCACCTGCACAGTCTGAAGGTATTTCCACCAGTCGCTTGAAAGGAGAACAGAGAAGCTTTAAGCTCTGTTGAAAGGTCCAAAGAAAGGTCTCCGCAGGGTCAACAAGAGACGAGCTGTGTGGATGGTGGAAATAGGTATTCTGCACTGCTGTTGCAACTCCGAGCGTCGCCGAGCAGTGTGCAGAATTTAATTTTTATCAGATATGAGGGTTTAGGCGCTACTCTTTGTCAGGTCCTAACAATACCTTCCCGTGCTTCAGCTGAAAAGTAGCGACAGCAGCAACAGACCTGGCACATATTCATCCAGGAGGGATGATGATTATTGAGCTAACACGCTATTATTACCCCAAATAAAAAAAGAAATAGAGCTGGTTGATTGCCCATACAGGTGGCATGAGTATCATTCCAGGTGAGTTATTCATTCTTTGAAAAGAGTAACACGTACTTGTACATAATGCTAAAAAGCAAAAACAACTTCACATATTTTGGATTGCGAGGACATGTCTGAAGTAGTGCATCCTTGACATTTTACATAAGAAATTATAAGTGTATATTTCCTCAAATATACGGTAATTGAATAAAAAGGCAGAAAAGACGGATTATTTCATTACTTCAGAGTTCATGAGATCTATAAATACTTTAAAAAGCAAAGTAAAACTAATGTCAGCCTTGGGAAGCATTTCAGAGCAGCTGTCAACTTTCAATTAAGCCAAAATTTCATTTTCTCCATAACTTGCTCCATACTACTACTTCTAAATTATTCCAATATCTCAAGAGCCGTCATCTCTATCAAACTTCATTCATTTCTCCTCAGACACTAACAATGTAGGAATTAAATTTTGCTGCCTGTGCTTGACTTCCTTCATGAAACCCTACAAGGGGAGACAGGAGGAGGAGGAGCGACGAGTTGACCTTGGAGCCTCGTCTCGGAGCACCATATTGCTCCACACCTGGGAGGCCCAGGGGGAATGGGAGAACCCATCACCCCTTGGAGCTTTGCAGATGGACTGGAGCTGCAGCCTAGCAAGAGAGAGGGAGAGACAGAGAGACAGGGAGAAGGAGAGGGGCTGGATGAGGGTAAGAGGAGAGGGAGGATGCCCTACGATGCCTTAAGGGATCCATATGCTCTGCTGACTCAAGCCAATGACACCGATGATTGTGATTGGTTCAGAAATAGGCCAAAGTGGGCCGGTCCGCTGTCCTCAAGTGCAGCAAGGACTCTTAAGATTTATTATCGTTCAGATTACATGTATATGAACTGAGTTTCTCATCAGGAGGAGATGGTGGATGGCGTGACAAAGACACAGCTGCCAAGCAGCACACAGCAGCAGATCATGTTGAGTCCTTCAACAGAAGCGGGTATTTCTGATGACACGGGACATTTCATGCCGTGTTTGTTGAGATAAAACTGACCTATTTTACAGCCACATGTCGGGACATTACAGCCATGTCTGATGCAACAAAAGCAGGGATTTTTTAACAACAAATCCTGACATTTCCAGTTGGTTTGTTGCAACAAATCCCTGTGTTTTTTAAGCCACATTTCGAGACATTACACCCTCGTTTGTGGCTATAAAACCTGGTATTTTTCAGTGACGCGTTTGGAATTTAAAACCGTATTTGTTACTACAAAATTGGGTATTTTTTTTATCCACACATATGGATGTTTATAGAAATGTTTGTTGCCCAAAAAAAAAAAAAAAAAACCTGACATTTTTTGGCAATAAATCAGGACATTTCAAGCCACGTTCGTTGCAACAAAACATTTTTTAGCGACACGTTGGGATATTATAGCCGCGTTTGTTGCGACAACACCATTCATTTTTTAAGACACATGGGGACAATTCAATCCTTGTTTTTTACTACAAAACTGGGTATTTTTTAACAAAATGTCTGTATATTTCCAGTCGTGTTTGTTGCCACACAACGGGGTATTTTTTTTAAAGATAAGTCAGGACATTTCCAGCTGCGTTTGTTACATCAAAACTGGGTATTTTTTAATGATGTGTTGGGACATTTGTAGCCGCATCTGTTATAACAAAACTGGGTATTTTTTAACCACACGTCGGCACATTTCCAGCTGCTTTTGTTGTGTCAAACCTGAGTAGTTTAGAATGACATGTTGGGACATTTGTAACCATGCTTGTGAAGTTTTCATCCATGTTTGTTGTGTCAAGTTGGGTATTTGAAGCTAAAACACGATCTTTTCTGAACCCCAACCAAGTGTTTTTTTGTGCTTAAACCTAACCACGTTAACCACAGCGTAGACACAACATAAATTAAAAGACTCAAACGTAAATAAATGTCAAGCTCTAATATATCCACTACATATAAAGCATATAAAGTTAACGTATGAAATGTTCAATTGTAACATAGCCGTGTTTTGTAAAAACGTACAATGCCAACATTTATTCTGAAGACAACTTAAGTAACACTGAATTCAATCCAGGGAATCCTGCACACTTGTCTGCAATCTGATTTATTCCATTTCCAAAAAAACCTTATGCAAAAAGAGCTTCCCACAGAAAATTAAATCTACAGTAAATATATAATCAACCAAACTTCACAGTATGTATAATATCTGCAGTGGGCGACACTCAAAAAACTATATTTGGCCATTTCTTCTGACCTTGCATAATACATAGGAAATGCAAGTTCAAATGTTGAGAAAAGTTAAATAAAAAGTCTGTCAAGTGTCCCTTTCTCTACTTGTTTCATCAAAATTTCCCACTCATCCCTGCAAGCTCTCCATCGCTGCTCTCCACAGTGTTAAACCTACAATATGTCTTTCTGAAATGACGAAGGCAGAGAAGTATGCTGGTGTAAAATGTGTCGACTGCTGTGTGTTTACGAAGAGCTTGAAGAAAGAGAAAGAGAGTAAGTAGGTGCATGGGCAGAAGAGAGGGAAGGTTTTGCTTCCCTTTGCTGACAACCTGCAGCATATTCTTGGGGTTTCTGTCCATATTCTAAAATAAATGGGTATCTACTGCTGTACTGGTTATTAAAACGACAATAACTTGTGATTCTAGGAATTAAAAAATGATCATTTTGTTAGCATGCAACAAACTACAGCTCCCATGAGGCTTTGACAGCCCTCATGTGAGCATGAGTCATGGAAGATGGCAGATGGAAACAAGCTGATAATATCTGATGTGTTATCCTTTGACTGTGACTTTTTGTGGAACAAAAGTGTTGTGTATCGCAGTTTCAGCCTCCACCGAGAAGCAAGAACACCGCCTGATGAAAAGGAGCACGGGTTTTCAGTCACCTGACAGCAGAGCAAGGTGTGTGAGAGGTGTGAGACCCGCCCAGCCCTTCCCTGTGGTGATGTCACCGTCACTGCGGTGACTCGGCACGTGGTCCAGAACCGTCGCCAAGAGTGAGGGGGCTGCTTGCACCCTTACCACATCCCCTCTGACCGCCCCCTCCTCCAAATGCCACCACCCTTCTCTCCCACCGTCCTCAGCCCTTCTCATCGCCTCGTGCCTTTTCCCTCGGAGCCGACCGCCATCTGTGGTTCGAGAAATACTCCCCGTTTGTTTTTCTCTGGATCTCACCACTCTACTTCTCTGTGTTCTGACTCGCAGGATGCTGCCGCAGGGTTTCTCAAACTCTTTCATGTCAGAGACCCCCAAATAAGCCAACATTAGTCCACAGACCCCCCCTTTGATCAGATTTCTTCCAAGGCAGCCATATGGGAGGATCTTTGTTGATTCAGTATTGAATTTCAGAACAGACTACACTGGATGTGGAGAGCTGAGAGCTGTACTCATTCGTATACATTCTGTAACTGGGGTCATTTCTACTAAATTGAATTATATTGAATTTTCGTTCTGTTAGGGGGCCCCCCAGGAACCGCGTCGAGAACCCTGGGGATCCCGAAACCCCACTTAGAAAGCCAATGCAGCTGCGTATAAAGAGCAGGAGACAAACAGAGAGCAAGAGAGGGAGTTGCAACCTAAAACTAATGTTCTTTTCCTCCAAAGGGCTAAATGGAATAATAAGTCCTCAGGCTCTTCTCTGCAGCTGTCAGAAAGATCAAGTTACAGCCCCGTATGAGCAAGCACAGTAAGTGAGAGTGTGTGTTTGTGCAGGAGTGTGTCCACAGTATGCGAGTGTTTCTGCAGAGTGTACTTAACACACTGTATTGCCATCTGCATATGTCTATATAACCAATTTGGCTGCTTAAACGAGCCAATGAGCTGATGAGCCAGGGGCATCATTAAAAATCATATTCCCATCTTTATTCCTGCCTTATCTTATCTCTACCCTTATCTTTATCTCCTTCTTCATCCTATTTCATCCTCAACATATTCTCTTATCGTCATTTTTATCTGTATCTTTTTTTTATCCTCATCTTTATCCTTGTCCTCATCTTATCTTTGTCTTTATCTTCATCCTTATCTTATTTCATCTTTACAGGCATGCTCCCCTTATCTTTGTCTTTATCCTTATCTTATTATATCTAATCTTATCTCTGGAGTTTGAGAGGGGTTGAAAGGGGTGAAAGGAACATTTTTGGTATGAGTGAGTCTCGTACCTCTGTTGGAGTGCTTTTGTCAAAAAGATAAGTCCAGTGCTAACAAGCTGATGTTGAGAAAGTATAATATTTACCATGTCCACCATCTTTGCTTAGCATGTTAGCATGCTAACTAGAGATGTCGAGAATATTTCTGACTGCTAACGTGTCGGTCCAAAGGTTAATTTTGCTTCTTTTCGGTTTGCTGCCTTGCACAGCCCCTGATCTGGGAGGAGCTAGCTAGTTACCGCTAGTACCGCCATCCCAACCCAACAGCTTTACTGTGGAAAAATGTGCCCACCTTTAAGTCTTTCTCCACATTGCCCTGGTGAGTAAGCAGCTCAATTTTGAGCCTTAAACTCCCTTTAGTATTGTTAGCACTCTTAGCTCTGTTAGTGCCATTAGCAGTGTCAGCACGGCAAGTGTTGCTGAGATAAATTACAATGCTAGAGGGGTTTTGTGGCTTAGATGAAGTCACTCACTAGCCGGGGCTACCTGGGAGAAGAATGGAGGATGGCCACCATGTTTCCGCAGCAACGCTGTTGCGTCAGGACAGGCTTGGACATACTTTCCACACTGAATGTCCACAGACAGGTGAGGTCACACAGACACACACGAGGTGCTTTACACAGTACAATTGTGGGTTTAACGTGAGCCCCCAGCAGTGCGCAGGAGGACTGTGAGATGAGCTTACCGTCCTCCGACAGGCAGTATCTTGTAAAAGTGAAACCCAAAAGACACTCCTGGGTCTGCAGTGAATGGGCGCGGGTACATGATGGCTCCTCATTCGGAATGAAATAAATCTGAATGAAATCATTCCGAATTAAAGTTTTTCCAGGTAGTTTACATGGGAAATATTCATCCTGAATTCATCACCTTTATTCGGGTCCACGCAAGGTTTGGGGCAGGGAAGGTTTCTGATTGGATAGGGGGCGGGGCAGATGTTACACGTTTACGTTTACCAGAAGAAAACACTGTAGTCCTCGTTCCGGATAACAAGATGCTTGACGACGCCGTTCTTAGTGCCTTCTTCGGGCTTGTTTTGCTTATATTCTTGAAGCAGCAGTACGACAACAACCTTGTTCTGCTAATGCTTCGTCTGTGGAGAAGGGAGGTAGAAGGTCGAAGAAGGGAGACAGAAGACTGTGCTTTGGCGAATGGAAACCAGTTAGTGCAACAAGTCGCGCGTGCACTATATACGTCATCGTGCCAGAAGGGCAAGGAAACGAGCATGCGCAGAAAGACCGGAATGAACTTAAAGAGGAATGAGTGTATACAAGCGCGATAAATTATTTCATTCGGAATTAGAAACGGAATATTCCAGCCCCTTACATCGGAATGAATTTTCAATCACATTGGCCATTTTCATTCCGAATTAGGTGTTTACAAGATCACTTTTAACAGGAATGTACTTTCACTCCAAATGAAAAGGGGATTAAACGGTCCATGTAAATGCACTCAATGTCTGTCAAATATCAAACATAAAACTAACTTCACCATGGTGAGGGGGCTGTGGCTGGCGGTGTTCTGGACCAGACTTGAGTGTGCAACAAGAGTTTGGAGCATGGACAATCAGCGTCCTTGCTCTGTGTACAGTCTGTGCGACTGCAAAAAAAATGGGCGATCACAAGGACATCTGCATAGGAATCCATGCAGACTCTCATGAACATAGGTGGATGACGACAATTACGTCACCTGAACCAAAGCAGACCCTCATGGACATGGGGACGCAGAAACTATGACTCGGCCCTTGCTCGCCAAAATCGCTGCTACCTAGCTCCCACCTGACTCAAGTGGTGCCCAGTGCAGTAAACTAAGGGGAAGCAAAATGAACCTATAGACTGATATGTGTAACCAGCAGCCAAGGGTAGCTAACCATCGGAGACCACAGGGTGGGCAGTGGCATGTTACACATTCTACGCAATTGTAGATACACTTGATACACTCATTGCCAAGGTATACAGTTAAAATGGTATTTAAAAAAAGTCCTAATGCATATTATTGCACATAAAAACAACTGAAATGTGTTTAACTGGGTTCTCTTCAGTTCAGAGTACGGTATGGTGATGGCTTTGGGGTAGAGACTGTTTATGAATCTTGTGCATGATTTGATGGACCTGTAGCGTTTTTTGGAGGGCAACAGCTCAAACAGGTGATGAGCAAGATGGAATGAGTCTTTTAGGATGTTATGTGTTTTCTGCGGGCACCAGGAGGTGAAGACGTTGGGGCAGGTAGCTGAGACCGAGTGAAGTGGTGGACCAACCAACGGAGAAGAAAGGATGCACTGTGATGGCTGCATATTGAATATCACAGGGTGTACTGGGCCAAGTAAACACTGGAATTATGAGATCCCTTCCACTTACTGTAATTCTGTTCCTTAAGGACAGACAGCCTCATTCAAGTGCTGTCACTTCCATTCCATCTATTCCTCTGATCCCCTCTGTAACGGCCAGTTAAATAGCCAGTAATGCCTTTTAGCTTGTTAGTGCTGGATGCTAGTGAGCCCAGACAGACTGGGATGGACATATGGAGGGAGTCTGGCAACAGACTCGCGGTCCTGATGCCAGCTCCTCAGAAACATTCACACACACGCACACACCCACCTACAAAACACACATATCGGCACTCCTTCGTATCTGTTGTCCAGAGCTCTGAGCTGTCCCTACTTCCTGCTGTCCGATTATCTCAGAATCTGCTCCATACGAGCATCGTGGGAATTTTGGAACCTCCTCGATTTCCCATCATCCCTCTCGGCCAAGGGCAGGCGTCCAGCATGAAGGCTGGACCGCTCCCCGTATTCGCAAATTCCCACCCGCGGAGAGGGAGGATGGGATGGCAGATAAAGGCGAAAGCAGCGGGCACACAGCGAGCGCAAAGCTTTGTTCAAAGAACAGTCCAGCATGGATCGCTTCCCGACCCTCACATCTTTGTCTCTATGTCTCCTGCCTCGCACGGGTGTGTGTCAGCTCATTTTGTGTGTGTTGTCTGGTGCCTGTGCTGACAGCTGGCCTGGAAATCCTTTCCAAGAGTCACAGGTTGAGTTCTGTGTGAAACAGAGAAGTATTATTGGGAGGCCAGACTGACAATGAGACCGCTTGCTGTCTCTATTTTTATTAAACCGGCGTGCAAATGCAGAACCAATCTCTTCTTCTCATATTGGTCTGATCCCAACTGGACCTTGTTTGTTATTTCATATAATAGTGCTGTCATTATTAAAAGTAGGTGCTGTTATTGAAGCTTTTTCTTTGAATGACGTCTTCTAAAATCCAATAAACTTCAGACTGTAACTGTGGAGCATTTTAAACTTAAACTTAACAATAAATCCTGACCTTGTGAATTTGTAGAAATTACTTCATTTAGGGCTGAGTATCTGCAGTCTTTACTCTACAGTGCATTTCACATTTAGAAGTAATTTAAAGAGGAATTTGACGGAGTGCCAAGAGTGACACGAGGCGCTTCCTGTACAGTGCAAGACAGGCAGAGCTGTTCTATTAATGTGCCAGTGTGTGAAGCATCTTTATGCACTTATATTGGAGGGTTAACAAATTTAGCCCATTAGGTGGAGGAAAATTTTCCACATTGTACGTTTCAAATGCATCATATCAGCATTTCTAAAGTTACCTTGTCATCTGAAGGTGGAGGGGATGGCATCGGCGAGACGCTTGCTAAGTTGTAGACCACTGATTGAGACTAACCAACAACAAACCCGTAGCGTTTTAGTGACCCTTCGCTGATTTTTCAGCAGGTATAGCAGCACAAAAAGCAGTTATTTTTCACCAAGACATCGCTGCGTTTCCTGGCAGGAAGTGCCACGAAAAGTGGTTGGTTTGTAGAGAGCTGTGTTTCCAGAGAGGATTGTGCCCCTAAAACCGGTGTTTTGAGCCAAAACATGATCTTTTCCTAACCATAACCAAGTGTTTTTGTGCCTTCATGTAACCACACGTCAACTATAATGATGTTGAAATTAGGGTTGTCCCCTAATATTCGACCAAACGTCAGTCGACCAGAAAGGTCATTAGTCTGTAAGATTTTATTGGTCGCTTAGGGGGGGATCACACAGAGATGAAACGCTAGAAGCGCAACGCCAGTAAAACAATTGTTTTTGGCGCGTCTGACCGGCGTTCAAGCATCGTTTTAGACGGGCGTTTTTCCGGCGTCTTTTTGGACACGCGTTTTTGTAGACGCGCGTTTTTGTAGGCGCGCGTTTTTAGATGCGCGTAGGCGCTGAAAAGTTAAAATATTTTAAACTTTTTGAGCGTCAGACGCCAGTAGCACCATTCGTCATTGTCGTCATTGGCCCAGGCAGCCAATCAAATCCTCCTTCCTGTTTTGTTGTTGCAGTTACGGCAGTTTGGTCAGTTACGGCAGTTACGAGCGACAGACAACACAATGCAATCCGAAGATGAGAAATTTATCCTGACAATATTTGATTTTTAAGAATTATACAACACACGCACACCTCAGTACTCGAACAAACACAGGAGGGGACACGCATGGAGCTGTGCGAGCAGCGCAACAAATTTGTCTGGTGAGTACAATGTAATTGAGGACGACGATATCGTTGTAGCAGCTAGTTAACTTTCAGACAGTGGGATATGTGAGAGGGCTGGTGACCTTATTTCGTAGTTCACAGTTTTTGTGCTGCATTTTTATGAATGAAAAGTGCTACAAACAAAGTTGGCTCGTGATAGTTTCATGTAAGCTAGTACTGTCTCTGCTGTCTTTGAGGGAAACACTATATTCAAGGGGAGAAAATATAAATATAAATATAAAATATAGGCCTATATTAATGAAGGTTCATTAGTACGGTTTTGTATTTCTCTGTAATGTAGCACAGTGTTAACAATGTTACTGATACTATTCTTTCTCACACCTTCAACTCAAACCACCAAAATATATCATTTAATCATTACATTCATATCGTAAACATGCGGGCGACTAGTCGACTAATGGCCCTAAATGATGACTATTGGTCAACTAGGAAAATTCTTGCACAATGTACATTTTTTTTCCTAGTTGTTGGATTGCAAATTTTTCAGACGACAATTTCTTTGTTTTTTTTACTGTCTTCGCCTTCAGTATCTTTGCATATACCTAAACCTGTTAGTGATTACAGGTTAAAGCCTGCAGGTGTACCAAGGAATTCAGTGCAGAACGTACTCTAATCTTAACGTTGTGTCTCATCATCGCTCCATCCAACTGTTGTCTAATCCTCCTGTCTTCCAGAACGCAGCAGCAGGTGGGTCTGCTCCTTTGTGAATAATGAATGCTCCGGGACATTATGCGAAGCAGCAAAAAAACTGTTTTATACATTTTTTTTCCACTGATGTTAATTTGACGTGACCAGACCTGAGGATAACCTGCCGTCCACCTGTCATTGTCAGCAAATGAAATCCACTCTGGTCTTATTGTGTGAGTGAGAAATGGGAGGCAGAGGGAAGTGGACATCCTGACCTCTCCCAGAGCTCTGCGACGGTTAGAGAGCAGCACAGGCCTGCGGAGCGCTGAGGGCCAACAGCGCACATAAACATGCATTCACATTATATGCATGAATGCACTCAAATACACATTCACAGACGGAAAAACATCCACACACACTCCTACTGAACACTCATTGGCGTGGACATGCCCAGACGTTCCTGTTCGCACAAAATAATAACACCAGTAACAACCAGCCAACTCTCTACGCCACACATGTCAGGTCATGTCCCATGATGTGAGGGTAAGAATAAAGACGTCATCTTCATCATCATCATGCACAAGTCAAGTCAAATAGCGAATGTGAGCTCTCACAGTGAGCTCCATGTTAAAGCTGCACGAGGCAACTCTGACAGCCCCCAGTGGCGGCGTGATGTAATACTTTTAATTTTTTAAAGCCCGAGGACTTTGCTGCCTAGAAATTATGCAACGTGATACTGAGCTGCTGGCTGACACAGTTTCTTCTCTCCAATCGGGTGAGGATGGAGATGGTGAGGAGGTTCAGTCTTCATGAATCCTCCTCCTTTCTCTGGATGTATAAAGTCTATCCTTTTTAAATGAAAATAGTCAAATGCTACAGATTAAACTTGTCACTGGGATTTAAAGATGATTCAAATTAAAGCTGGTACAGCTTCAGGGTAAAACATTAAAACTACTCCAGCTAGAATTTGAGAAATCCAGACTTTGGTGCCTCCCAGTGGAAAGAGACAGACTGCATGGCTGCTGCATTTGCCTGCAAACCAAACCTCACAGTAACTACAAAGATTGTATAGCAATAAAAAATATCCTACATATAGTGACTTTAAAGGAATACATCACCCCCCAAAATGAACAGTTGTGTATCAGTTACTCACCTCGTGTTACGTTGAATTTGTGAATACGACTTTGATTTTTCTTGCATGCCTTTGGTGAACGGAGAATCCCAAAAACTTAAAAGACTCTGGTGAATTGAAGTCATAGGGGTCCACCTTTAACAACAGCAAAACTGTATCAAAAGACTCATTTACAAACTCTCACACAACTCATGTGGTAAAATCCAAGTCTCATTTATCCAGTCATTGCATTGGACATCTGCATTGCATCTATTTTCTCTTTAAAGCCAGACTCCACTGACATCAACAGTAATCTACCTTGCTGAACACAGGAGCTGCTGGTCTACCACTGCCTCAAACTAGGGATGTATTGTATTGGATTTTTTGCCGTAATCCCATATGCCGCTATATAACAACACATTTGGCCAATAACTGATACCGATATCAACATATCTACTTTTTTCCCCACCTAATTTTAGTGATTAGGTGGGGTCCAAGCTATTGTGCACATATTGTCTCATCACTTGACATTCGATAACATCAACGCACATTCTACCCAACAATCAATCATTATCAGGGCTTGACGCTAACTTTTTTCCCAAGGAGCACATGTGCTCCTAAGTTGAAAAAGTAAGGAGCGCACAAAGAACTTTAGGGGCACAATGTAAATTGATCAAATAATGTGTTTTCCGTAATAAACGTGATGCAAATAGACATTTACAAGCAAAATTATTTAATGAATTTGTATACAAAATGTACAGAAAGGTAAAATCATCAAGTTTTGAAAAAGTATTGCAATTTAATTTTGTCTTTAATGTTATTATCTTATATATATTATCTTTGCAATATGATTATCTTATATAATGTTATTACTATCCTAAAACATTCTCCAGGTCCTCTGAAACTCTGCAGGACTTATTTCCACCCTGCCCAGCAGCGGTACCGTGGCGAACGGTCCCTAACTGCGGGGAGAACGGAGCAGGCTTCCCCGGAGGTCCGCCGCTTTTCCCGGTCCGTCTCCTCCACACTTTGACTTATTTCCACCCAGCCGACAGCCTGGCCATGGAGAACGGTCCCTAACTGCGGGGAGAACGGAGCAGGCTTCCCCAGAGGTCTGTCGCTTAACCAGGTCCGTCTCCTCTACACTTTGACTTATTTCCACCCAGCCGACAGTGGGACTTATATTCATTGTGCCGACAGTGGCTTGGAAAACCGCCCATAACCGTGTCACACGGGGAAGAGGGAAGAGGGAAGGCGGCTGGAGTTCCTCCAACATTTGCCGTTAGATTATCATATTTTTTATTGACAAAAATATAGGCTGCTTCGGCTGATTTTTTTATGCGCACATGTGCCCCTAAATATTTTTTAAAGTTCGCACACACCTATTTTTAGTCGTTAATGCGAGTGAAACGCTCGCACTGTCGAGCCCGGATTATTGTCTATCTGTGTATGACAAAAAAATACAAAAGAAAATAAGAAATTAGTGATTTAATATAACAATTTGAATAGTTTTATTTGAAATAAGCATATGATTTTCTTATAGATGTTATTGACTATTTTACAAAAAAGGAAAAATAAACATGATGAGTTTGCCTTTCTGAGGGCAAATACAGCAAATGGCGCTGAGGGTTCTTCTTTGAACACAGACGTATTTCCAAGTTGGCAATCACTCATTAGGACCCATTCTTCACCAAACGCAGTGTTGGAGGGCCCCCTCTCTCTATGGGCCCTGCCACCTCACAGGCCCCAGTGCAACAACACTGTCAAAATGTATGCCCTTGTTTCATGACAATCCATCCAATACTTGCTGAGATATTTTAGTCTGGACCCAAGTGGTGAACCAACCGACCGTCTAACAGACTGACATCGCCATCCTTACAGCGATGCCACCAGCACGGCTAAAAATACTGCTGCCTTCAAGCTAGTGTGTTTCAAATCACCATAATCTGCATGAACCCGACAGCACAAACTTGTTGTCCAATGTCAGAAATACAGTTCATGACAGTGCGGTGTAGCAGCTCTGACCGTCTATCCAGGCTGCCACTGTTGTTCCAAGTTACCACATGAAGTTTTAATATAAATCAACTGCTTATCCTCGATGTCAGTAAAGTGTTTTCAGAGTGTCAGGTGGTGTTGCATCAGGCATAATCACCAAACGGCACATCCTTGACTTTTATGCAGGTGGTGGGGAGTAATGCACATGAAAGACATGACAACCCTTTGACCACAGATCGTCTTCAAGACACTTTTACCTGAGCTGTGCTGGTGAGTCCAGCTTTTCAAGGGCATGACAGGCTAGAAATGTTGCCCCCTGTTAAACAGTAAAAATCTGTTAGTATCTAACAATCATCTAACGTCCTTGGTCTTCCAGCACCCCCTGAATCATTCAGAGGAACATTTCAGCTCCATCATTCTTGCGTGCGGAGACATTTCCCCACTTGTGACCTTATATGACACCAGCAATCCAAACAAATCTAATTAGATGGGACGGGATGCTCTTCTCCGTCGTAGCTTCGATTCATAAACTTTGCTCTGATATGACAACATATTTTCACATTAAAATCCTGCCTGGTGCAGCTTTTATATGAAGCTTGTTAGTCTGGGATGTTGGTTTTATTTATCCTTTCCTCTCAGTTCACTCAGTAGTCTTTGGCAGAACGGTGTTGTAATTCTAATGAGATTAGAGCTATATCAGAGCACACATAAGGTGACAGACTCTTTATTATCCACTCAGAATAGACCTAATTTAATGACACTGATTTGGAGTCTGTTAGAAGCTCAGAGCCTAGCAACAAGATACAGCAGACGTGGGCGTTAGGTCCGTGTGTAGGTGGACGCGTAACACTGACAAGTGTCTACTTTATTGGATATTTCATTATTAAAAAGTAGATTGATTAGTTATGCTAGAGTAATGTGCTACTGAATATTTTCCTGATAGTAAGTCTGACAGAACACACAGAGAGTGTATGTTGCAGAATATGCTGCTGGTAAATTTTGATGCAGGTTTTATATGGCCGTATCCAGTGTTCAATGACACCAGCAAAACAAAAGGTGAACATTTAAAGGCTCATTAATGACAGCTTTTACCGATTATCAGTCTTTTTAAGTTTCAACCAGGATTTACATCCCAACACACCCAAACGTTGTTCAGTCTTCGGAGGCTGACCAGCATAGCATGAAGTAAATAAGGTCAATAACATGGGTTTTGTGCAGATCACATTCAAACCAAAACCAGCACCAGTAACTGGAATATGGTACCATATGGTATTTTTTTTAATTCTTTACTTTTTCTGTATTAGCGAAACAGTAATTTCAATTGTAAAAAATGAGTCCAAACTTCCAGCTGCTGGGCAAAAGTGAAGGGAAAGTCTGTGGGATTACAAACTCTCTGTCCAGAGAGCAGCACACTCTGCTCCGTCTAGATAAATATATTTATTCACTGCCTTCTTACTGAACATCAACCTCACATTTCGCATATATTGTTAAGAAAATAAACTCAAAGTATGAATAAATTCTTCAGGTTGTGGTTATGGCTGTGAGACGCGAGTTGCAGAGAGATTAAAATGAGAGCGTACCTGTTGTGGGAGACCGTGGTGTGAAGACATCTGATGTGCTTGCGGTCTAGACACAGGGAAGGTTACAAACCAATCACAGCCGACACGTATCTTTCCCTTCTCACATAAATATTCAGTCTGATAAATACGGAAAAGTTGATCATGTTAGTGCAGAGCTACCCAGAGCTTTACATCTGTCTCACGGACGATAGGCCTACACTCTTATAAACAGCTCCTGGAAGAAGATCAGCTCTGCACTCAGGGTTTCAGGTTCAACCGCAGACGCAACTTGCCTCTGCACTCTTGAAAGCTGGCACAGAAATTGCACAACAGTAGCACCCAGGGCCCGACCTCTTGTTTCCCAGGCGGTTAAAGACGCCACTTGTGTATGGCCTCTAATTTCCAGGGCTGGTACCTGCGGTTATTCCACAGGCTAGTTAATAACATGTCGGGCAGGAAATCCAAAGTGTGGGATCATTCTGAGAAGGTGAAGGACGAACCCAAGGTGATATGTAAACTCATCTTCATTGGTCGACTACAAACATGACGTATCATCTGAAACATGTCAGTAGCTACATGCCCATTAGCCCACAGCGAAGAAAACTAGCGCCCCCTATCAGCCGGTTAAGGGGAGTGAAGAGTCATAAAGAAGGTTTTCAACAGTTCGCAGCAAACATAAAGGGTCCTTGAGCATTGTCATTAATGTTTGCACAAAATATTAGGTTGGTTGGTCCAATAGTTCGCAAAGTTAACTGCAGACAGGTAGAACCACACAATCACAGACTCATTCACACATGCACACATGCAACCAATCGTTTGATCCCCTCCAGGCTTACACCAGGCTTTAAATTATCTTAACAAATAAAATAAAAAATGTATAATATAAATAAATATATATATATAATATAATTGCGTAAAAACATTACAATTGATTTTTATATAGAAGATTAACACCAAAAGTTCAGGATATATTGTTTAAAAAAATAAATAAAAATAAAAAACGACTCTTATCTTCAGCATAACATCCCACTGTGAGGCTAAGAGGTGTGTGTGCCCTCTTGTTCCCTTGTTGTATTTTTTTCTTGTGCTGTAAAATATGTACGGGCAGTGTTGTGCAGGTAGGCGTGTTATCACCCTTTTAAGGCCCGGTTGGGGGGGACAGATATATCTGGGCTCAATTAGTTGCACTGTCACGGCAGATTGGTGTGCCGGTGGCTTGATGGTCCTGGCTACAGGCAGCTCAGCTGTAAATCAGACTGTGTGTAATAGGCTTCGCAGCGGTCTCCAGGGCCGCGTGTGTGTAAGCGTCTGCACATGTTCCTCTGTGTGTGCGCGCGAGGCATGCCAGGGCACAGGACGACGGCTTTCCAGCATTTTATCGGCCGTTTGGTAATGATGGCGCTGGGTGGAATTGATGCGGGCCTTTAATGGCGGCTGGTAATTTGTGTTAATGCTTTCAGCCAGAGCCCTCTGAGACTTTCAACAAGGAATTTTATGCCTCCAAATGAGGGAAAGGTCACTGCCTGCTTTATTCCATCGACCAGACGGGATCAATGCGGCTAATGTTCTCGCCGTAACTTTGTTGTTTCGCCTGGTTAGAAAATCAAAACCATATTTATGATGGTCATTTTCTCTTTCCCTCTTGGCCGGCCAGCGATCGGCACGCAGCGCTCGGATGAAAGCTGCAAACCTACGAATCTTTATTCATGTTCCCGCCATTTAAACTCCCAGCTTTGTCCCTTTGTGGCGATTTCAAAGCCCTGTCCCCTAAAATATTTAAGTGTGGACTAAGCAAAGAGCAACAATTTGGTTCAACTCAGGGGGTATTATCTCCGGCGAGCAGAGTGTAGCCCTGGCAATCAAAGAGACGCCTTCTGCAGCCGAGAGAGGAGCAAGAGACACAGAGCAGGGAAATAATTAGATGACAGAGATCGACAAACACATCAATAAAATGAAAGAGATACCGTATACACCGAGCGGGAGGAACAAATTGAAGAAAACAGGAAGAGACCTCCTCATTTAGGAAAGTTCATGCATCCAATCAAAGCAGAGCACAACAGTTAAGTATTGACCAGTATTAGCTGAACTGTAATTGGCTGCGGATAAAAAATGCACAGTGCTAAGGCAACAGGTTTGAAAGTGATCCAGGCTACCCGGCGTATTTTTCTATTTATTCAGCCAGAACAAATGGCTTCATGCATTCATGTCTCGCCTCCTGTGCATGATGGCATAAAAGACGTCTCTTTTCTTCCAGTGGCCGACGCATGGAGCCGTCGCCTCTCTGGCCCACGCAGTGATGCATGGCTGTATCTGTGTACTCACAATTATGTGCGTTTGTGAGGCTGAAAGTGAGGCTGAAAGTGTGCCCGTGCAGCGCCATGTGATGGATGGAGGTGGAGGCAGAAATCTCCAGGGTGTGCAGCTGATATAAAAATCAGCAGCAGGGATGCAGTTAAAGGGGGGGAGGGCGGGGGGTAGAGAGGGAGGAAGGCTGACCCTGTCACCCCCCAATCTTCTGCCTCCTTCATTCATACCTCACTCACTCGTTCCCTTTTCTTCTACATCTCCAATTCCATTATTCATTTGTCCTTTGTCAACATGTCTCTGTGCTGCACCCATCACTATCCTCACCTCCACCTCCACTCCCTTCTGTTCCCTCTCTGGCTCTGCTACAGTGGATTTCAGCAGATGTGGATTTTTTGGCGGCCCCTTAACAGATTAACTATTAAAAGACTTGCTGTGGCTTGTGATTATTACAGTTAATGATGAACTTCTTGATTATCTTCTTCATTTATCAATTCAAAACTCAATGATATTCAATTTACAAAAGGCAGGAGCTGCGAATATTCACATTTAAAAAGCTGGAACCACTGTTGGTTTTTTTTCCATTTTTCTCAATGAATAACTGGTTGGTTATCGACCAGAAACAACCAGTGGTTCCAAGCACTTTTGGTATGTGAAGCTATCATCTTTATTCCCTCTCAAAATGCTACAAATGTGTTTTAGCACAGCAAGGAAATGCAGTATAATCGTCCAATAATTCACAAGAAAAAGCAAAGATTGGATTAAAATCTGAAAAATAAACCTAATTGCAGAAGAGATGCAGTGTTTCAGATGTAATTGTACAGGCCTGGCAGGCCGCCAGACCAAAGGGAACTCCCGCAAGGCCTAAAAAATCTACTTCAGTGCCAAAAATAATGCCAAATATCCATTCCAGTTTTTCCTCTATATACAAATGCATGAACATGAACAAGGCAAATATCTGTGGTTAGTTCACACGTCTGTAATAACAGCAGGACAGTAGAGTGTTCGTTATCTAAACTGCTAAAGTCAATTGAACAGGTGAATTGGGAGTGAACAACACACCAGCGTGCTGAGGGATTTGGTGTTTCTGTGTTTTTAAATGAGCTGGACTACAGAATTTTCAGATTAAAAACAGATCTGTGGTGCCGTTTTACTGTTTTGGAAGGTGGAAATAACAGGTGTAACTGGCAAACCAGCTTTGACAGTAATGTAGCCTATTACTGATTTCCAAAATTTTCAACAACACAAAACCACCTCATAGAAAACCCAGTAACACAATCCCTGAACAACGCCAGACAGAAACAAAAAGCAAAAAGACAAAAGCAATATAAATGATAAAATAAGGAAAATCAAAATAAAAGTATAAACATGACAAGTAAATTTATCAGATTTCAACCGTACCACTGTTAAATGTCAAAAGTTCGGTCAGGAAGACAACACTTTTTGTGCTCAGGCTCCTTGCACACATGCTCACTCACTATCTCTAGGTGTCATTGTCTGGCTAGGTCAACGGAGTCATCAGCCGATTCACAATCAACCAATAGCAGAGCGACACACCTTCCCTGTCAGCCTATCATCTTCCAGCTCCTCATTTTAAATATGGCTCTTTCTCTGCTGTTGTTCTTTCTTGCTGCTGCCATGCACGCCCTCCACCTCCTCGTCATCACCCAGTCTTTACGAATTCATCTGCCTCATCTGCCTCAGCAGTCATCAGCCCCAGAGTCATCAGCCACCACCTCCACCAGTGTCTGGACTCCATGGGGGGCTTTATCTTGCTGCCGTCACGCAGGCCCTACACCTCCCCATGACCACCTAGTCTTTATAGATTCATCATCCTCATCAGCCTCATCAGCCATCATCCTCAGAGTCATCAGCCACCACCACCACCACCAGTGTCTGGACTCCATGGGGGACTTCATCTTGCTGCCGTCTTGCACGCCCTACACCTCCCCATGACCACCTAGTCTTTACAGATTCATCAACCACCTCCCCATGACCACCTAGTCTTTACAGATTCATCAACCTCATCAGCCTCTGAGTCATCAGACACCACCACCACCACCAGTGTCTGGACTCTATGGGGGGATTTATCCTGCTGCCGCTCAGATGTCCCTCGATCACAAAATGTCTGCCTCTGGTGTCAAAAGACTTCTGTAAAATCATCAGTTTATCTGTCCACTCATAGTTTGTACGAAATATTATCTTTACTTAATTCTTCGGTCTCTCCTGATTGAAATAGGCAAGATTTATGTTAAAATAGTGTCCATATGAATGTTTCCCATGCACGCCCTCCACCTCCTCGTCATCACCCAGTCTTTACAAATTCATCGGTCTCATCTGCCTCAGCAGTCATCAGCCTCAGAGTCATCAGCCACCACCACCACCAGTGTCTGGAATCCATGGGGGGCTTTATCTTGCTGCCGTCATGCACGCCCTACACCTCCCCATGACCATCTAGTCTTTACAGATTCATCATCCTCATCTGCTGCATCAGCCTCAGAGTCATCAGCCACCACCACCACCAGTGTCTGGAATCCATGGGGGGCTTTATCTTGCTGCCNAGTCATCAGACACCACCACCACCACCACCAGTGTCTGGACTCTATGGGGGGATTTATCCTGCTGCCGCTCAGATGCCCCTCAATCACAAAATGTCTGCCTCTGGTGTCAAAAGACATCTGTAAAATCATCAGTTAATCTATCCACTCATAATCTGTACTAAATTTTATCTTTACTTAATTCTTCGGTCTCTCCTGATTGAAATAGGCAAGATTTATGTTAAAATAGTGTCCATATAAATGTTTCCTTCTGCTGCGTCATCACACATCACATTTTGTGACAAGCATATCAATATAAGCACACCCGTTTTTTATGAGCGCGGCACTTAACAAAATTACTTCCCCTCATGCTCAGAAAAGTGTGCTCACTGGTTCCCCTGTAGAGAGTGAAATCAAAGGAACGTTCCCAATTTATTATTGTATTATTCTACCTCATTTATTACACTATAAGATGTTCTCTCAAAAGCCACCATCTTTACCAGTTCTGAGATCCATCCTTGGAATAATGGGCCTTCTACAGCTTTAGATAGATATTGTATGATAAACCATTTATTCACAAGAAAGCAGCAAAGATTTGGATTAAAATCTAATAAATAAAACTAACTGTTGGAGAATTGTGCTTCTTCTAGTCTATGAAAAATAAATCTTGGCACAAGACTGTGTTTTTTATCAGCAGATGGAGTTTGCCCGGTTGTCATAGAGATGGTTCAGTTGTTTGTACTTGATCTAAGTATAGATTTGAGGTCATGTGATACCAGGTGGTCGTATATGCTAGACATCAGAACTTCACATTGTCCGGCTGGGTCGATGTGTCAGTGATCTCAATTATCTTTACCAAAGTGGATCTTGTTTGAATAGGTTTGTCTTTTGGTTAACCATCTGGCAAACACACAAATTTATCTTGTGACTCCTTTGGGGGTCCCTTCACAAGTTGAGAGCCATTGAGTTAAGAAATTAACCGATTATTAAAGCTGAATAACGAGTTCAGAATCTCTAGGTCGACATCTTTCCAGCTTTCACACCCAAATATTCACAGAATTACAATTTAGGTTTCAACTTGAGCTGTATGTTTGGCTGATTCTAAAATTCCTCTCAAGCAGCACTGACATCTTCACAGCGCACTAAAACTATATTTACAACAAGGGATGGGTTATGAGTATGTTGAGGGATCAGAAGGGTTAAACATACACATACATATCAAGTTTAAATAAACAGTACAACTCTGTAAAGGTCCACCCTTTGACCAATCTCCTTCTGCAGAGTCAAACACTTAAAGTACAACACTTTCTCTACATTTTATACACATCTGAAGCAAATATCCACCAGTTGACATGGTTACCACTTTCCTGCTTCGCTTCACTTCATTGCATTCATTACATTTCCATCTATCAAATGAGTCCATGAATATCTATAAGTGTCAAGAAGTATCTTGAGAAACCACTTTGATATACTGTATGACCAAAGTGCCATTTAGCTGAGAGAAAGGTAAATGATATGTGACACACGAGGAACGGCCCTCATAACAATCTTCAATGCAACATAATGTACTTTCTTTTTAACTGTTTTGACTACGACGCAGAGTTAAACTCTTCCGCAGATTAATTTGCTCCTGGCTGAAGTCTGATTGAAGCTCTTTACACACCAGGGGTGTGACTGATATATGACACGAAAATGCAAAAAATACTCAACTGCAAATATTTCACATCAAATTTATTCATACCAGCAGTGATACAAATTTGTGACATCTGTTCAACAAAAAGTTCAAATAGTTTGCAATCTTGGTTCGCACTACAGAGCCTTTATGTTGTTGTTCAATGATGCTACTCCACACATTGTCCGTGAGTTTGTTGTCTATTATTTTTGTGTCTTCTGTTGTATAAATGGCATACAGGGCGCTGACAAAGACAAACAATTAAGAGGTCCATCACTGTTGTGACATACATGATGTACGTTGATACCTCCGAAACGAAGACTCCGAAAAATCGACCTTGCTATGAAAAAAAATTGAGGTTTTTTTTTTTTTTTTTTTTTTTTAACGGTTTAAATCACCAGGTTAGTTTGTTTTGAAGAGGAAGAGACATCTGCGGATAATTTGGCTCCCGCTAAAAACCTCCTGAATGTCCGGACTATGAGTTATCAGAGATTAAAGGTGAGCGCAGGTGCTGGTCTTGCAGCCCTTCTGCGACATGTCAAACAGGGTCGGAGGTGGCTGAGATGGCAGCTGAAAGCTAGCAGCAAATGGTGCTAACTCTATTAAGAGCTCCAACAACGGCAAGAGTGCTGACAGAGCTAACAGTGCATATGTACAAGAGGAGGGCATGTTGTCAGCCCCTCTTACAATTGCCAATGGGGTGTCTCAAGGTTTAGTACTGGGGCCTCTGTTGTTCTGTATTTACTTAAATAGCTTCTGCCACAATGTACATGAGGCATGTGTTCATCTGCATGCTGAAGACACAGTTATTTATTGCTTTCCTTCTACTCAGACTCAGGCCCTCTCCCAGCTTCAACTAGCATTCAGTGCTGTTCAACAGTTCCTGTTCAATCTGAAGCATGTCTTGAATGCTAAAAAAAAATAATAATAAACAAAATGCGTGTTATGCGCAAAAGCCAAGGGGAAGCTTTTAAATCTCACAACTACTGTTACACTTCCAAAGACGAGCATAGAGTGTGGTTTTTTTTATCTTACAAATACCTGGGCATTGTGTTAGATGATTGTCTTCTTTATGCCACACATTGAACTACTTGCGAGAAAGCTGAAACTGGGTTTTTATTTGAGAAACAGGAAATGCTTCTCTTTGCTGGCCAAAAAAAGACTGGTCTCTGCTACATTCTTGACTGTGCTTGATTATGGGGATCTATTATATATATGAATGTACCCTCACAGTGTTGGCATGCTCTGGATTGTCTTGGCCAGGACACTCTTATAAAAAAGATGGTTTTTCTGGTTAAATAGAGGTTAAATAAAAAATAAAATCCCAATATCTGTATTGACAGCCATATGAGCACAGTGCAGGACAGAGGAGATTGGCAAGCCAAGGAATACACACCTGCACCAACATGCACACATTGCAGGACCAGTTTACCACAACAACAGAGAAGCTCAGATTAAAACACACACAGGTAGGGTGACTTCAGTCTGTGCTCAGGACAGCATTACTCTGAATGTTACATACTGAACCTTTACAAAACTAAAGGATATTGAAAAATTATACACTCCAGTTGTGGTCAAGGAGGAAAGTCCATCATCATGCACTACACCTCCATTATTGTGACGGCTGTATAGCAGCTGGAGAAATCCAAACACAAACCAAAACTGACAGAGGATCCCGCACACAACGCCTTCAAGTCACTACATCCCACAACTCTTGAAACCAAACAGCAGCCTCAGAGAAAATACATTATTTCTTCCTTGTTGGAAAAAAAAATAAAAAAAAATCACATTACAATTCAAATGTGTTCATTTAAAGAGGCCTTTTTAAAAACATCTCCGAGGCATACAGCGCTGCGCAGTTCTTGGCTGTGGCAGGAAATGATAAATAATAAAAGGAGCCTTACTTCATTAGAGGGTGACATTATTTTGAGAACAGATATTGCGCTATGAGACAGAGTGTACAATAACACAATAACAACCATCACCCGCCGCCACTGCTGCTGCCACCACCGCCTCCCACCTCAGCCTCTTGCTGTTGACAACCCAGGATTGGATATCTTGTGGAGTGCACCGGAGTGAGCACTGTACACAATACAGTACGGCACTCACAATAACACAAAAAGATATTTCCCAATGTAGGCCATAATTATTTCTCCCTGCGTAATTTAATCCGCCGAGTGCATATTCAATTCCGATCCGGGTTTCTTGGTGCGCTGCGAGGTGCTCGGCGCGATTGTCTCTGAAATTGGATTATGATAACCTGTCACCGCTTTAATTCCATAAGATATTAGAGGTGGTGGTGGTGGTGGTGGAGCAGAGGAGCGGAGTGTATCAAAAAGGGTGGCGGCTGGGAAGGTGGTGGGAGCTTTGGCGTTGAGAGAGATGTGTTTAATGCATGTTTCATTCTGTGTTTCCTCAGGGGGGAGAGGGGAATAATGCGTGTCTAGTCTGACCTCTCAACACACTTTTTTCCTGATCTCTGACATACCCTTTAAATATCCATTAACAGACACAGAGAGGGGAGTACAGGAGGGTGGAGGTGGGCTGGGGGTGGAGCGGGAGGGGGGAAATGGAGGCTGCATGGCCCAAGGATACTCATTTCTACTTGTTATGGACTGCCGGTAGAGGAAGGCGGTTTCTCCACGTCTCTCCTTCGCTGTCTCACTAATGGACGGGGTCAAACGGGCTTCTTCTTCTCTGGCTGCTGCTACAGTTTTAATCATCCCAGGATCCCCTGCTTTGATCTACAGTGTTTGCTGTAGCGTTAAAGGTTCAGTTCAACTAAATTAAAAATGAATACGTTTTTTTTTTTTACAAAGGCCAAATGGTCTAAAATCATGCAAAAAGATTTTGGTCTCATGAGTCAGGACACTGAAAAATTATGTCAACACCCCAAACCAGTGAAAGTGAATGGAATTTTTGCAAAGCATTGCAGCATTAACAGCAATGCAGGATACTTCTGTGTCGAATCGCGTCGTACCTACGCCATAGGCTCTGTGACGATGTAGAGCATGTGCTATACCCTAGGCTGTAGCCTTATGTTTACCTCCCCAGAAATGGAACTACACGTTCTACAAGCTGACACCATTTCCCTCAGTGGAAACAAAGCTTTTATTTACTTTAATTTCACAAATATATGAGCAGAGGAAATCTCTGCTAGCTGCTAGGTTAATTTATACAATGTAAAATGCCATAGGCTTGTGCTAATAACGTTAGCATGTTGTATTTGTTTGGAAAACGTGTTTAGTGTAAGACAGTTGTTTTGTCAGTGAACCTTGTGAGTTGTAATGGAGCCAAATTTTGTGACGTTACCTTTGTTAAATGTTGCTGTTGTCCCTGGCTTCATTTGAGCAGAGGAAAAGTCTGCTAGCCCCTAGGCTAATTTAAACAATGTAAAATGCCATGGGCTTATGCTAATAACATTAGCATGTTGTATTTGTGGGGAAAGTGTTTGTCTGTGAATGCTACGAGTTATAGTGAAGCTGATTTGTGTGCTTGTGTTTGAAATTGTCTCTATTAAGCCATGTTTAATGTGTGTTTAATGTGTGTTTTGAATCAACTAAACTTTACAGGACTTCACAGAAACTCCATCGCCAACTAGTGTTTTGGAGGTGTAACTGCAGAGTGACCAGAGAGACCATAAAGACACCACAGACAAGATGCTCTCATGACTCTGGATAACCAGCAGAATCCACTGTTTACGGTTTTCCATTGGAAATACTTTTTTACCAGAGAAATAGTACATATGAAAACGGTTGCTAAGGAGGTGGACCAACTAGAGCAACTTTGACATCTTTTACTGAATATTCCAGACTCTTGTCAGGTGCATTCAGTTTCTAGTTACTAAAGCCTGATCCAGGACAACAGCTAAAATTCAGTCCAATCAGGTTGAGTAGATCCCAGTGTCAGGTACTAAGGGGTGTATGTCAATATGCCTTATACCCAGGAGGATCCAAGCAGACTCGTGGAGAAGCTGAGTCCCTCCCCTTCCGGTGTCCCCCATGGGACCCTATTTCAGAAACAATACACACAGTAGTCAGTAGTGAAAGGCCATAAAACTAAAAGACGATAACAAAAGACGATAAAATCAAAACAATCATGTAGTAAAAAAAAAAAAAAAAAAACAATGCTGAAGCTCTGACGTGTTTTTCCGTCATTTACAGTCAAGCTGCTCTGCTGCTCCTCTCCTCTCTTGTCAGTGTCAGAGTTTTACCCACACACATGCACAATACATGTGTTTTTATGCATGGTGTGCTGCAAAAATGACCACCTCAAGCACTTCGCACAATGATAGTTTTTATGTTTTTCTCTTGCTGTTGAATACGGTACGTTTTCTTCTCCAAATAAGGTCCCGTGGTGGGGAAGGACAAAGGGGAAGGACGTCCCTATTAGCTTTAATTTGGTGTGTCATAATCATTGCAGCAGGAAAATGAGTCATGCGTATGAAAAATTATCTGTTTTTCTCCTCATTTTGACCACCGATGCTCTGGTGGAGCATCATGTTGCTGTCAGTACAGGGGTATTTTCTCTATCTGAGTCACGTTTTGGATTGGATCTTATTATACATGGGTATGATTCAGAAAAGCTCTGCCTTTCTTAGATGACATATAGTTCATATATGTAAATCAGGTTCAGGTAGGTCTTCCACGGGTCTGTTACAGATCAGGTCCACAATGTTTGACCTGTGAAGACCTCGAGTTTAAACTGTCTTTTAGAAAGACGTGCTCTATAAATTAAGCTCGCCTTGCAATGCCTTGGATATCTCACACCCACAGCATATTAAACTGGCACTTATTGCATGGCCACACACCAGTAGGAATAAATTCTTTACCACGACTTGATGGTTTCTGGTTCCTACGCCTGTCTGCTGTACATTCAGATGCACGCTCACAAGCTGCCATTTGGATTCCAGCTCTCCTCTGCGTGGACAGTATGGACTAGTGGTGACAGGTAACTGCGATGCACTGTGGTTGGAAAGACACATCTCTGTTTGCCCTTTGAGCCTGCTGTGCCTTTTCAACTGGACACAAATGCGAGGCTGACATTAAGCGTTCCCGTCAGACTGGCCCTCTGCCTCCCCTCTCCCATCAAATACAAACGGCCAAACACATGCCTCTTGTCCTCATCTACTTCTTTAATGTATAAGGGTTTTGCAGGGTATGGAGTCAAACTCCAACTACAAATATCACTGAGCAAAGTTTCGGGTCACTGATCATGGAGTTTTCTATCTTTTCAGCCCTCCTTTCTTCTCCTTCCTAAAGCCAAAGATGATGGCTCATTTAGATAATGCCTCCATCCTCCAGTGGACTCCGTCTTATCCGGCTTTGGATGGCACTTCCTGCCATCATACCCTTTGATTCTTTCTTTCTGCAAGCTGCTCTAGGTAAAAGCTCCGTTCAAATGAATCCAGATCTCAGCGTATTACTGCAAGCACTTACATTTACTGCGTGAATTTGGCTGTACTCCTGCTTTCATAAGTGGAGAGCAATCAAATCAAGCCGACAACAAAGCTGGGGAACCAGACCTTGGTAGCTTCACCGGCAGCTCCATTAGACCTCTGTAAGGCCGTGAGATCAGACAGGCATTAGGTAACACTTGTACATGATAAACTGTCCGTGGCAACCGTCATTTACGACTGCTGCTACTGAGTTAAAAGCTGCACAAGAAAATTTTGCATGTGAACAGCTCAATACAGCAGCGAGGACTTCCAAACATCTGTCCTCGCTGACTTCAGTCGCACGTACTGTGGCATGTTCACTGTCATCGCATGAAGACTGTAAGCTGCTGATAAACAGGCCTCAAGTGTGTTTCACTTGTTGCCGTGGAAATGTTCAAGCGACAACTACAGTCATGTATGCGGCGAAAGTTGCTGTAATATTTCTCATGCAGGTTGATGAATATTGTCTGCTCATCTGTCCCTGCAGATAAGATATAATCCCATGTATAGGGTTTCTTTGTGACATAGACTTCTATGTGGGCAACACATTCAAATACAGAAGAGTTTGTAAATAATGACTGGACTATGACTAAATAAATTAGATATTACTTATATCTGTGAGACCTTCATTTGTTGTTTTCGGCCAGTTTTGCTAGCATATATATTTGGCATTACACTGCATAGCTTTTAACCTTGGCTGCAATAATAAAATGCATTTTGATTACCTATATAACCTATACTTCTTCATATTTCCAGCCCACACAGTTTAAGAAGCGCTTTAATATAGTGTTTACCACATTTGAAATAAGCTTGTTGTGTTTTTTAGTTGGCAATGACAAGTGGGTAATTAAAGCCTAAGTATTTGTTTGGTTAGCGGACTTTCAAGTAGGTTTGGGCGGTGTTTACCAAATTGGTACAATGTCTACAGTAGGGCTGCTCGATTATGGAAAAAAATCATAATCACCATTATTTGGGTCAAAATTGAAATCACAATTATGCAAATGATTGTTTTGACTTTGAAATCATGCTGTATTTGTTACTTATTTCCTAAAATTCAACATACCATCGCCGCCATCTTGGAAAGCCCATACAAGATTGGATGAGAGTTAGTGCGAGCGACAGGTGAGCGACAAGTGGACGGATCATCACAGACAGAAAAAATGGTTCGTGTGTATGCTAATCCCAGCTGTGGGAAGAAGATGAAAAAGTACAACCCGCAGACCTTCCACAGACTTCAGATCACGTTACGTCACGTCTTTTTAAATAAACTCTCTGATAACCTCAGAAGTTCTCATTGCATTTGGTTTGATGTTAGGGCCTATCGCAGTCGACCACCGAAGTGTGGGAGTTATAATTGGCAGTGGTTGTTGATATTCTGTTGATGACAAAATTAGGCTACCAAAAATCGTTTACCCTCGATTTCATTAATTTTGAAATTCACGATCACCAGACGATTAATCAGTCCCTCCAGAAAAACGCGATTATGCGATCGCATAATTCAACGCATAATCAGCCAAAGTCCACATATTTATGCGGGGGCCGCATTTTTTCAAAGACGGCGCACTTTTGCCGCATAAATCGCTGATTTCCGTGCAAAATGCGGGAAATACGCGGGGCTTGCATGATTTCATAATCCCCGCATTTTCGTTGCAAAAAGTCACATATATCTTAGCAGAAAGTTGAAATATTAATTGGAGGGGTTTTCCTTGTGAATGCTCTCTGTAATGTACAAACAGCTGTTGTGTCTGTCTGAGGCTCGCTGTGCGCGTCACGTAATGAGACAGAGCGCGCACTGGGCAGAGTCGGTGTGATGTTTCTTCTCTCTCACTCCTGTGGGGAGGAGGGAAGAAACCTTCCAGTGAAATAACTCTCGATCTAAAAGAGCTGGTTATGATTTTAGGCATGAATGTGGGATTCGGCCTCAGAGTAGCTGCGCTCCCATCATCTCTCATAACGAGACAAGACGGGGAGACTGAAAGCACACATAAATCACTCACTCTCTTAGACGAAGTCAGGGCTAAGAGAAGTGCTGTCTTTAGTGACAGTAGTTTGAGAGAGATTTGTGACAGAGGCTCGAAGGGAGTTTTCTCCCAGAGCGCGTAACACCAGGGGTAAATCCCACTGCGGGGCCAAAGAGCGCGTGACAGGTCTCTGTCGTCTGACTCCTTTTAAAAAGCGCTTAACCAGCGAGTGCGCAAAAACGGATCTCTCTTCATAGCCTTCATGACATAATATATATTTCATTCATTCAGTTTTACAGAAGTTGTAGCATATTCCTTTTGTAAAGCTACAGAACTTGTTTGGCTCAGCAATGTTTTGCAAGTTTGAGCCATGTGTTTATTAAGGTCTGAAATAAAACAAGATGAGAACTTAAATATTCCCTGCACTTTCTGTGATGTAGTATGCTTAGTTAGCCTGGTTCCAGACCATAGACTCCGCCCACTCAACTGAGTAGGCTTGCATCTCTGGTCTGGCATACTTCAATGAATTTGCGATTTATCTTGTCCAAACGCTGGACGGACCAATGAACGCCGGGGGTCTAGCGATTAGCCAATCAGCGCCACGCTGATGTCAAGCTGTACGCCGGTGGGTAACTGGTGAGGATAGCAACAATGGCGACCGCTACAGATCCTACAGACCACATTAACGATGCTATCGAGGTATTTCGCCACTACTCGCGTTAATGGAGGACCAAATTAAGGAAGCTGCTAAACTGGATTTAACGGTGATGCAGCTGGGCGTGCACGATGACGGAGACATTTTAAACGGGCAATGCTCGCTTGTTTTCGGCACCCCCGAGGCATGGATACTAATGACGTCAGATTCTGGGTGAGATGTTGATCTCTACTGATTGGTTAGGGAAAAAATCAAATTCCCTCCCCCTTGTAAATCGCCTTCAATGGAAGCCATGTCAGACTGAAGGTTCTGGGAGCTTCAGTCTGACACTCAGGCTAATGCTTAGTGAGAACAGGGTGTTGGGGGAATCACTTTTTTTTTCTCTTTTTCATCAAACCGCAGTTTTTACAAGTTCCCGCAATTTCATCGCATAAAATTGCATAAACATCCCGCATATTCCATCGTATTTTTTAAGAAAACGTGCCACATAATCAAGGATTTTTGCCCGCAACAATCACAAAAAAACTTTCTGGAAGGACTGATTAATTGCACAGCTTTAGTCTACAGTGAAACATCCCGATGAATGGAAATATCAACCACCCGAATCAGACCCAACAAGCAAACTGCCAACTTTATGCATTACAGAAGCACAACTGACTGGACTGAGGACTGTGACAAGGACAGAGACAGAGACAGAGACGATTAGCACAGCGTGCTGGGGTGCTCTCCAAGGTGTTTTTAAGAGAGAGAAACAGAGGAAGGGGATGATAAGGTGTAAAGTGGACTATTGCATACAATGTCTCTGTAGGCCTTATTATTAAAAACTTACTCTTTTCCCAATTCATCCAGCTGCCCCTAGTGGTTGGTAGAGGACATGGCAAAGTACTGATGACATATTAATCCTGAGATCTTCACCCGTCTCCTCTGCAGAGCAGCATCAGATGCATCTGTGCTTTTTATCTGCAACTTTCGTCATATACATCATGCACCAATATGCACACTGTGCACTTCCTCACCCCAGAAACTCCGTCTGAACGTAAACCCAGAACACACAGTGTTTCTGTATGGGGAATGAAGATGAAGTGAAAGAATGAGGGGGTGTCTCCATAGATTTACTCCGAGCTACGCAACGACATGCAATTCACTTCAAAAGGAGCCAGTAGATGTCACCGGCTATTTTTTGCCTTCAAACGAAACATACTACTCTCACGCTCCCAGCGGTGTCGTTTAGAAGAAGAGGCCCCGTGCGTGGAGTCGAGTTGTCTCAGCAGAAGCCTGCTTGGCTCGCCTGCGAGACGGATCGCGACAGACACTGTGATCCACATCAGTTAGGGATAGATCAAGCCAGCACGCACACAAAAAAGTGCACTAGATGTCTCGTGTTTAGTTCAGCGCTGTCAGGAAGATGTGAGGTCTCCATTTAGAAACCTGCCTCTGGAAGCTATTTATAGCTCAGCATCTTCCAGCAATAGGTCACAGATGACAATGACCACGAACGCTGCCGCTTTGCTCAGATGCTGCATATTCATTTGGTAAAAGCCTGCGGTTTTGCCTCATCTGCATAGAGCGCTGCTCCTCATGATATGATCTAATCTAAGCATCAGTTTAAAGTGCCAGCTTTGAATCTAACCCATTAATTTAGGCGCTATTTGATTTGACTAACTGCTTCCTTAAATCAGCATCAGAGCTAATGATACATTTGTGCTCAATTTGTCCGGGGACTAAGTTGAGTTGTGTTAAGAGGCCTGTAGGCCTAATGGTCTGTGCTTACCTATGCTTTAATGTGCACTGAGTACATCCAATTTCCATCAGGTCCCTCTAATCAAAGACAGAGCTAAATGGATGCATGATTAATAGACTCTTACTTTTCTCATTGCACACAGACTAAAGTGGACCTAATGGCCGATGGCTCCAGAAACAGAGATGTTTCCCCCCCTGAAAATCAACATTTTCACCCTGTCAGGCTGCTTTCTCTCTCTGGCTGCTGTCGCTCCTTTCCTCAAAAACAAAAACAGACTTGTTTCAAACGAGCCCAGTTATTGCAGAGCCATACAGAGGCCACAAAGACACAGGCTTTTATAATGCCAACAGTCACAGAAGATTAAAAAGCATCTCTGTGTCTTGTTTTTTTTTCATCATGGCAGATACATCACAAAGGTGGGGGGACGGGAGGAGGGGAGGGTGTGTGTGTGTGTGTGTGTGTGTGTGTGTGTGTGTGTGTGTGTGTGTGTGTGTGTGGGCAAGGCAATGGCGACTGTTTCTTTTTCTTCAGAGCGCCGATTCAGAAGTTGGCACCACTTCCACTCCGCTGAGTCCTCCCCCTCACAAGGCCTTTTCTCTCTGTTTGATGTCTGTGTCAGTTTCTTTCTGTCTCTCTGTCTTTCTCTAATTTAATAATCCCGCTTTGAACTTTATCGTGCAAAGGCCTCACTTTGTTGGCTGAGCAGGCAGGCGAGGCATCACTCAGAGGGTAGGGTTGGGGTGTGTGTATGTGTGTGTGTGTGTGTGGGGGGGGGGTAACAAACGCATCTCGCCTTGTGTTTTATTTGCTGTGGAAAGGGACGAGTGTGGAGACTCCTGTGGTTTCAACCTTCTGCAGCTGGAGTCAAACGAAGCACCAGTGGTCCTGAGATTGAATATTATTGTCCTCATGGTGCGTCCTATGTTAATCGAACAGGAGTCAAATCAGGTTCCACACAACTTTACTGGCATGGAGAGTTTCAGAGGCTTTTTTCATGCAGACTTCAATAAAAGTCTCAGATAAACACAATTATTTCTGATTATATTGGCTTCAAAATGATAAAATCTATAGACAGCTACGTTTGACTTCTGTCAGTTCAGTTTTGAATCTGGTTGATAAAACATCCAAATTACTCCGCTACAATAGGTGGAGATATGCCCCCGTTCAGCCTGTTAGTATTGCCTATTTCCAGTTGACCTATTACATCACAGACCAATCGACAAACAAGTTAGCTACGGTTAGCTAGCAGCAATCTGGTACCATGGTGGACAGCTTTACAGCTCTGCACATTTCATCCTTCCAAATAGTCACGGCTCTGGATGTAGATTTCACCATGTTGTTACTGGCTTCTTCTTCTGTTACGCATTTTATGCTTCCGACTTCCAGGTCAAAGCCCGGGGTGGAAACTGTGGAGCATGCGCAGAGCACTAAGACCAGTTTGGGTCCAATTGACTGTGTACTGTACAAGCAGGAGGAATTAAATTAAAGGAGTTAAATTTTCTCCAGATTTTATTTTTTCACTAATTCTGTGTTTTCTGTTTGATTATTTCTACATGCTTTGTTTTATGACATAAGTCAATTTTGGCATTAGAAAGAGTGTCTAATTATGTAATGGATGAATAAATTTCAGCAGCAACAAAACACAGAGCAGAGCGAAGTCTGAGACACCTGCACAGAGAGTGAAAGGAAAACACTTATAATGTTGAGTTTTATAAATTAAGGGCTACACACTATCTTTTTTTAGTAGGAGCACTGTAGCCCCTAACTGAGAAATTTTAGGAGCACAAGCAGAGAATCTAGGGGTACACCTTAAATCATCCTGCAATGCAAATATTCACATTTTCGGCCATCTTAACTGTATCATAAACTATATGTAGTCTACTGTATATTAACATTGGACTATTTTAATTATTGAAGTACTTGACCCTGCGGATGGAAAACGTCCTTTTCAGTCATTTTTCAGTTTTTATTTTTTGATATCTTTGGCTGTGTTCATACATATAGCATGACATTTGGTCAGAAACCTTATTTTGGTGATATTTGTGACATTTTAAAGCCGCTCCTAAATCAGGCCTAAAATACACAAATGGCAACCTTTTATGACACCTTGCCCTCTCAGACGAAATCTCTCTCTCTCTCTCTCTCTCTCTCTCTCTCTCTCTCTCATACACAAACACACAGACACAATGAATATTTGGTATGTATAATCCGAGTAGGAGTTGGTTAAAATATTTAAGAAAACAAAAAGTAGAAAAAAATATTAATATTTAATATTTTTATGGTTGTTTTTCAGCAAGGACGAAAAACGTCCCGAAGGGGAAAGGTGTCAATGTTTATTGAAAAATTGAAACTGCACAAAAAAATATTAATGCATCAAAACTGGTGTTGTTATTAATAATTCACATATCCTGGACTGTGATAATTAGAAAAAAAGAATTCCATCCAACATTTATTATATAGAAAGAAAATCATAATTCATGTTTTGTTTTTTTTTCCAAAAAAGTAACAGTGACTTCATGGAAAGAAAATGGCATATAAAGGGTTAAAAATCCTCAAAATGAATGAATATTTGATATGTATAATCTGAGTAAGAGTTGGTTAAAAGATTTAAGCAAAAAAAAAAGTAGAAAAAAATATTACTATTTAATATTTTTATGGTTGTTTTTCAACAAGGACAAAAAACAAAAAAGGGGGACCTGAGGGTTAACATCACAGAGACTTGTGGTCAGTTAGATGGTAGAAATCTTAAAATAACATCTGTACAGCCCTGACTATATCTGACTGATCTTTAATGAAAGCTGTTGCTCACACACATTGGCCTGCACTGGCGGACTCGCTCCCTCGTTTTACAACATTAAAACAGAATGCCTGAAAATTTGCGGGTCGCACACAAGCAAGTAGTTGTAAAAAATACTTGCACTGACCCCAAAAAATGGTCACAAAATGCGACCAGTTCATCGCAGTCTGAAGCCCTGTTATTCCATTTTAATTATCAGATTCCATGATTTTGTCTGTGTTTTCTGCATCGTGGAAATCATAGGGCCCTAAAGGCGATGCTACCACCAATTATAGCCAAATAAACGGCACCTCAAGCTTGCAGTGCAGAGCGGCAGCAGCAGCTGCTGGCTAACCAGTGGAGACTGGAGGGTGGGCACCATGTTTCTGCAAGTTAATGTGGCTAGTCGCCACTCTTTTAGCAAAGCCAACAGAAAGTAAAATCAAGGGCAAGACATTTACATTAAAATTTCAGCACCTCAAAATGGATATAACTTCAACAAGAGTCAATAGAGCACCTCTTGTATTTCACAAAATTAACCGGCTAGTTACTGGGTAATAGGTGTCGGGCTATCAAAAGCAAAATTAGCCGAAACCAAAAAGCCCCAGTTAAGTCCCAAAACTATCAGAAATCAAAGGGTATATGACAGCCCAAATTCATCAGTACGACATCTGCTGCACACAATTCCTCTCTGCAGTATTCAGCGCTCTTTGAAACACCAGCCTGGGGTTATTTCAGGGGCAGCGGGGCACCTTGTGTGAATACAGCCAATCAGACAGATCTGTGCTGAGGTGTGTGACGGCTCTGGTCCAATCCATGACCTTTCCTGAATATGCGCGTGTGTGTATATACGCGTGCATGCAAACGCCGCGCCTACCGCAGAGCGTGCACATTTGCCGAGAGGGCCAAAGATGAAAGGAGCTTGATCAGAGACAAGAGGCTGAAAAAAAAAGGACTGAAAAAAGTTTGAGTCAGGCAAAACAGAGACTTCCCTTTATGAAGCGGAGAGTAAAAGACGGTGTGACAAGGGAGCAGGCATGTAATGAAACAAAGTGGGAGGAAGACGTAAAAGTCAAAGACAGAGGGTTCAGTTCCTCGGCTGCTCTTAAAGGTGCAGCTTTCTTCTCCAAATAGATCACTGCAAAATGAGCTGTGCTAACAACGTTACACACTCAGCCTCAGTGCACTCTTGAACTCATTTCTAACTGCATGTTTTATCATGTATCATCCCAGCTCTTTTGTTCTATCACTCTGTACTCAAAAGCATCTTTGTGGGAAATTTTCCATAAGAAGTCAGTCTAAATTATTACTAAGATCATTATTTAAATCTTAAAGAAAATCTAGAACAACACATTGACATACCCAGGGCATGACTTTTATATCAGGCACTACTGAGGAAAGCTCACGAGTCTCTGCCGGTGCAATCTTTAAAGAGATCAGGCTTTGCTCAGCTCTTTAGATTCACACATTAAACCAAATTTAAATCTACCTTTAGTTTAAAAGTCATCAACAAAAACTTTCCTGATGACATTCCCTGCTTCAAACAAACATATTTGGCTCTGAAAGCTGAGTTTACTGACCTGTGGATAAATGTCACTGATTCACTGCCGGCAAAGCTGCTTAATCCTGAATCTGGAGCAAAACTGATCTCATCTCTATAAATTCCTCTCCGCAGACGTCGGCGCTGTAACTGAGAGTTCATAGAGAGTACAGTGACAATTTTTTTTATCTGAACTGGGGAAAAAAAAAGTGCTGCTGTTGCATTTTTAACTGCTTTCTGATGTTTCATCATAAGCTCTGTCACAGTTTTGTTAAATATTTGCAGTCTGTTGGCCTTGCTTTCACTCTGTGATTTCTTCTCTTCCTCTCTCTGTGGGGCTTTAGTGTGCTCTCTGATTCAAGGTAATGCTTGGCCTTTTTATTCATAACTTTAAATGGTGCAGTATCACCCAGCGTGGCTAACAAGTACAAGCAAAAAAAAAGTACTACTTCTATGTGTTATGTAAAATATGCAGAGCTTCCGTAGCAGTGTAGCAGGAAGGCTACTTAAACAATGACGGAAAAGTTGTGAATAAAGTTGGATAAAACTTCAAACAGATTTACTACAAGGCTACTAAAGTAGGACTCAAGGTTGGGTACGCAGGGTTGGGTACCGACCCAGTAATGCGGGTACTACAGAGTACTGATTCAAGTTGAATTAATCGGTACCTGAGAGTGCAGTGTTTCCCACAGAATTACAATCTATGTATGGCAGTAGCTTGGGTCTTGGGTTTACGCCGGGGCCTCCTACTAGTGGGACGTGCCCAGAACACCTCTAATGGGGGGCGCCCAGAAGGATCCTGATCAGATGCCCGAACCACTTCAACTGACCCCTTTCGACACGAAGGAGCAGCGGCTCTACTCCGAGCTCCCTCTGGATGTCCGAGCTCCTCACCCTATCTCTAAGGCTGAGCCCAGACACCCCACGGAGCAAACTCATTTCGGCTGCTTGTATCTGCGACCTCATTCTTTCAGTCACTACCCAGAGTTCATGACCACAGGTGAGGGTTGGGACGTAGGTGGACCAGTAAACCGACAGCTTCGCCTTCTGGCTCAGCTCCCTCTTCACCTCAATAGTCCAGCACAGTGCCTGCATCACTGCAGACGCCACACCAAACCCCTGATCCATCTCACGCTCCATTCTACCCTCGCTCGTGAACAAGACCCCGAGATACTTGAACTCCCTCGCTTGAGGCAGTAACTCTCTCCCAACCAAAGGACCCATTCTGTGTCCCCTTTCTGAATTCAGAGGCTTTTACAGGTCTATGACCTCAGCACATGCATAAGTCTTCATTTGTTTTTTTCCTCACCACCAGTTTTTGGAGTTTGAATCCGTTGATCAGTTGGTCCAAACAGAGCTGATCAGACCTTATTGATGGATGAGAGGAGCAGCTGCTGCAGAGGCAGGTGAACGCAAACTTTCCGATCCAGCCTTATTACTGATTAAGTTTCACTTTCACTGCGCCCGGCGTTCTGCTCGTCCGTCTGTGCCTTGAGTACGCTCTGCGCTCCCCAAGTGTGGTGCAATAACTAACCGAACGGTACATATATACTCCAATAGAGCTCCTAATAAATGGTCCTGTTTCAAAAATAGAAAATCAACATGTGGCGCCAGATGCTGATATCAGGGTGGGCAGCCACAAATAAATGAATGTGTGGGAAACCCTGGAGTGCATCTGGGTGAAGGAGTGCAATGCACTCCAGCTGCAACGAGGACACCGAAGCTTATTGGCACCATTCTACTAGGGCCCGACCGATATGGATTTTTTGGGGCCAATGCCGATTCCGATATTATGGAATAAAAAAATCGCCAATGCCGATTCCGATATTATGGAATAAAAAAATCCGACAACCGATATATCAGCCGATTAAATTTTTATGTTTTTCAATTTAAAAAACCCCAAAATACCTGCTTTTGATGGCTGAAATATAGTTCAAACACTCGTTACAAAGATATAAATTGAATATAGTTCAAACACTCGTTACAAAGATATAAATTGAAGGAAGGACATTTTACTATTTTCAAATACTTTTATTATCAGAAATTGTGTGGAACAAGCAGCATATGTACAATTTGAACACAAAATAAATCAAAAATATGATGTGCAAAAAGGCAGTAAACCTCTGGGAAAATAAAATAATCATGCAAAGTCTATATGAATTAAGACATTCCCATGTATGTTCACAGTACCAGAGTTCCTCTTATTATTGCAAATTTAACAGAGGTAGGTTATAGTGCAAAAAGTAACACAAGGACAATATTTCTAAGTAAAACACCATATTCCCTGCATTTTATTAGTGATGAAAATGTAAGAGTTAACATCGGCGTCAATCGGCCAACTTTTGTCCTATTGCCGATTATTCTCTAATGGCTATAATCGGCCGGCCGATAAATCGGTCGGGCCCTACATTCTATGCAATTCAGGATGGAGCAAAACCAGAATGCAGCCGGAATGTGGCGCGGGGAATCCAGGTAGAAACCTTCCCAGTGTCTAGACCGCAAGCTATCGGAGACATTTTTACACACGCATCTCCCGCAATGGATACACTTTTATCATTTTTTGTCATATTAATGTATGCAGCTGTCTGTGCCGGCAGAGTGCAAAGTTTTACAAATATCCAGACAAACTCTGCTCTGGTTTGTAATCCCACACAGACTCTACCAGGTAGTGTTGTACGGTATACCGGTACTAAAATAGTACCGCGGTACTAGAGTATTCCAAACGGTACTATACTGCATTTGGAAAATACCGGTACTTTGAAATTGATTCAATTCATTAATTTAGTTAATTTATTTTACTCATTTATGCACACAAACGCCTTTCTTGTTCCTATTGGAGCACAGATTGCACAAGTGGTGTGTATGACAACACCTGTATCAACATTCGCAGCTGGCGCACGTGAAAAAAGACAAGAGAAAGTCTGCCTCGCAAAGGGAGACAACACGAGACAACACAAACTTGGTGGAACATTTGAGTTACCAAACCGTGACGTCCGTACCGAGGTACTTACCGAACCATGATTTTTTTGGTACCGTTACACCCCTACTATTTATTGTTCTAAAGGTTTGTATCCAAAAGGACTTTTCCTTAGGAAAAGTACCGAAAAGTATCGAAACGTATCAAAATTCATATTGGTATTGGTACCGAAACAAAGATTTTGGTATCGTGACAACACTACTACCAGGTGAGCTACCTGAAAATCACATATTTGTATTTTATTTTATTATCATATTTAGAGGGATTGAAGCACAAAAAAAGGTACCGTTGGGTGCCACTCCAAAATTCCAGGTACCAGTACCCAACCCTACTAACACTCACTCCAGTTACTAGCTTACATAACTCCACAATGATTGTACTTGATGAAGCTGTATTGAAAGAGCTTGACAAGACACTATCATTTATTTTGCCCAGTAGGTCAAAATGAACCCATGAAGATTTAATATTTGTAAATCTTTTCTAGAATCTCAGTAAAAGTCTAGTGCAAATCTACGGGCTGAGCAGAGGAACTAATGCATGTGTGCAGTGAGCTACACAACATGGACACAAACCAGGAGGAGAGAAAACCTTTTGGTATATGCACTGTGTGAACAACTTTCATTGTAATGAAGTCTGTAATAGCCTGCACTTAACAATTAACAGAAGCAGTACGCAGGCAAACTGCGGCTCGGAACAACAATAAACAAGTGTGACAGCAGATCAGCAGGGTTAGGAACAAGAGAGACAGTATGGTTTTCTAATTTAAACAAACAAACGCAGCATGAAAACGGCCCAATTCCACCGACATACACATGGCAGCATAATAAACTGCAGCACTGAGGCAAATACACAAAGATGCATTGATTAGGGGTTAAATTCATCAATCAAAGATAAATATTTTGGTCCGTTTAGGACACTGAGCATCAAATCATAACTATCAAAAAGATAACACATGTGGTAACCCGTTAAATTGTCTTGAAGCGTCTGCAGCGCGCCAGACACTCAGCAGTCATCTAGTAAGCAGAACTGATCAGAACAGGCACAGCGATTCTACACACAGTGAGAGTTGACGGCTTGAGGTAAATGAAAGGTGATGTGAGTGTGTATAGATTGTTTTGTCAGAGCGGAGATTCTGCAGATTCTCCGTAACGGGTGCCACGTTCGTTCTCCTTCCTCAGTCAGGTTGACATGTCGGAGACCCGACTGTGAAATAAGTTCAACAGCGAGATTAACAGAGATATAGCGGCAGGTGGGGAAGAAGACATAAATACTGAGAGGAGGAAAAAGAGGGTGAACCCTGAGCACGGAGGCAACACTGACAGTATGAGAGGTTTGGTTCCCACTGAGGCAAATGTTGTTTTGCAGAGAGTTGCAAAACACTGGCAAATTATGTTCCAGACAAATGCCTGTTGGTAGAATGAATAACTTCTACGATAGTGATGAATACTAAAAAAGAAGAAAGGAAAAAGGCAGAGCAAGTCACACGTACATTTTTATATTTAGTGGTATTAAATCAAACAGCAGAGTCTCACATTTGAGTTTTTGGAAGCTGGTTTTGTTGCCTTCCTGATGATGTGCTGAATCATTTATCAACGAGCAAAACTCAATTAATTTGTAATTGCAGCACCAGTTTCAAAAATGCTTAAATGACTGCATGTTACTCAGGGATGCACCAATTTATTGGCCGATATCTGCCGTGCTGACTGCCATCAACCTATCAGAAAATAAAATATCATTCACCGATGGCAGTGGCCGATGTTTTTTGCAGAGGTTAAATTTCAGGGCTCAAGAAAAATGGCGTCCCATCATCCCGGGAACAGTAGAAAACGTGTTTGGGTCGAACAGAGATCTTCCTTGGGATGGCTTCGGGACAAAAGGACTCACTATCTATGCGTCAGGGGCCACACCCTGTTGTTACCCTGATTGTGCTCCATTGTGAGCAACAAATCAGCAGGAGGGGAGCTAGTTATCGTTAGCTGGAAGCTGGTAGCAGGTGGCCGGAACTTACAGCTAACGGAGGTTGTGTTATGATGCGTTCAAGCTCTATTTAGTAAAACACAAGTATTGGGTGAAGGTAAATTGTAACGTTCTCATCTCAAATTTCGTTTTTGGTGAGAAACCTGAATAAAAACAGAAGGAGACATTTGTTGGTGTTATATATATATGTAAAACAGAAGGAGACATTTGTTGGTGTTATATATATATGTATATATATATGTATGGTATATAGCGAGAGAGCTATAAAGTAGATATTAAAGCAACACTTACCTTAGCGAGAGAGCTATAAAGTAGATATTAAAGCAACACTTACCTTTCTGGAAATTCTACACTTTTCTTTGTTTAGGTTAAAATGCTATTAATAAGTGATGACACACTAAAATGTAGTGAATTGCACCAGAGATAAAAACTCATAATTATACCATTCTCATATAGTTTTAAGAAAACTCCGCCAAGCGTCCTGTCTGTCTTCCCCACGTGGTTCTGTGAGACAACAAATAGGCTAGTAACGCTTGTGGCTAGCGACACTTGTGGATATAAACTTTTCTCCATAACAATAGCAGACAAATGCGGACCACCGCTTCCACCTCCAGCCATTCCAACAGGGAAATGAGTTGGCAAAAGAAAGAATATAGCAGAAAAAGCTAACACTAAGAGCAAAATCGATGCTGCAACAACCAAAACTCAGGTCAACATCGGCTCTGCTTTCGAGCGATGGCTAAGACTGATGCAGCTTCATCCTGAGCTAAAAAGGGACGAGATGGTCGCAGAGTTTCTGCTGGACAGGTTTTTTTTAGTTTGCATCTAATGTAACATAGGCTATAACGTTATATATATGACAACACAGCATCCGGTTCGCCTACTGTAGCATAACGTAGCCTGAGCCTCTGTATTATCTGTCTTGTTTGTTGCCAGTCACCAGTACTATCTAACGTTAGCGTTTACGTTATATTATAAAACTCCTCAGTCATCATTGACCCCGGATAAGTATCAAAACTACGGGGTTGCGTTTGACTGTGCAGGACAGGTAACATTATGTTTAGTTTGCTTCTAATGTAAGATATAACGTTATATATGACAACACAGCATCCAGTTGCTGATGGCTAACGTTAGCCTACTGTAGCGTAGCCTCTGAAACATTAACGTTATCTTCCTTATGCGTTTCCACTTACTAGTAACGCTACTATGTAACATTAGCACTGTAACCTTATTCTAAAACTCATCAGTCATCACTGACTAAAACTCTGGGGTTGCGTTTGACTGACTTGGTTGTGACGTTACACTCACTCTCCTCTTCTGTGTATCTAACGTTACCTTGCCAACGCCTACGTCTATCATAGACGTAATGAGGGGGGGTAGGCCTTTGGAGAGAGGTGGAGTTGCAGGAGGAGGGTGATGGGACTTTGGAGGGAGGCGGGAGTTGTGGATGTTCAGATTTTTTCTAGGTGCTGTGTGAAATGCAAGAAAGGTAAGAGTTGCTTTAAAGAGGGAACACTGACACATATTAGGGATGCACAGATAGTGAAATTGTGAGCCCAAAGCTAATGCCCATGTTATTTTTGTTGTTGTTTATATAAATATAAAAAATATTTTTAAAAAACCCATAATAATAACTGAACTATTATGTCATTCAATCCTTAATTACATGACCCTTGAATGAGCACAAATTCAATCAAACATTAATGAAACATCCTTTAATATAATCTTTCAAATGAAAAACATCTTCAAAGAAATAACTGTATTAAAAAGTCTCTTTTACTTTATGTATCAAAATTCCGTCTCTAATATAAATTTTATATTGCTGTGAAAACATCAACAAATTTGTCCTTCAACAGCTGAATTTATTCGAGTCTCTTTCCAAAAACAACATTTAACAAAATTAGATTTGAACACATCATGAGAGCTTTATAATTTACCTTTCTCTGATGATCATTTTTACCAAAGAGAGCTTGAACGCATCATAATTTAACTCAACCTCTGCTAGCAGTTAGTTCCGGTCACCTGCTGCTAACAGCTAGCTAACGTTAACTAGCTATCTGATGTCAACACAGATTGGTTGTTCGCAATGTTGTGTGGTAAGGGAAACAAAATGTACGTCCCCTGATGCATCAATAGTGAGTTTAGTGCAATCTTTTGTCCCAAGCCCAAGGCGTATTGGTGCTCCTAGTTTGGTGAGTTCAAGAGTCCTTCCTTTGACCACCCAAATCAACCCAACTAAAGAGTTCAAGTAAAACAACAGATAAATAAATGAATAGTAGCTGGCATAAATGAGGCCCAGAGCCTTCCCACCAGGCAGGAGCAAACATCTTGTATCATCTGGTCACTCTGATGGAGCTGGATTACATCCCTGCATGACAACTTAATGCGTCTCTAGTATGTGTAACAAAATTGGATTTCCTCCTCCCTCTCCAAAGCAGATTGCCAGGCGCATCACTTTCACTTGTCATATTTACATGCTTTAAAACTGTCAGTAAACACCTTGTCTCGCTTGTTCCCTATCCTGAAGCATTTCTGACAAGGATGTTACAATCTGAGCTGCCTGCCACCTGTTTGATTCAATTTATTTGTTTCCGTCGTGTCTAAATGCTTTATCTTATTCTCCCCCAGTGGATCGCACCAGGCGGAGGCGATGGCAGTGCGAGGCAGAGAGGGGGTTTTGGAGTCATGTGACGCGAACGCCAAGGAGAGGACATCACACGGGATGAATCATGGTACTGTGATGACGACAGTTGTACTCATGGCCTGGACTGAGAGGGTTATTTCCAGCCCGCCTTTAACCTTTCCATGCAGGTGCTGAGATTTCTGACCTTTCCACCATGCGGCTCCCCGCTGCCTTTGAGTGCTTCTGATAGTTATGGAGTGGAGCTCTCGAGCATGTGTGTGTGGGGAAAATGCACTTTTGTTGTTTTTGAGCATGTGCTTGTGTGTTTCAGCCGTGCGATCGTGTGCGTGCGTGTGCAGTGTTGACTCTGTGGGTGCCGCGAAGCCGTTCCTGGTCTCGTGCAGGAAACTCGATTTGACACGAGCGTAGTGAAGATTACCTGTGTCCAGACAGTTATTGCCTTACAGACAATAAGAACCGCCATCACTCACTTTTAAAGGTCAACGTGCTGAAACAAGGGGCTCCGCCGGGCCGGAAATAACCTTACAAAAGACCCACAGGGGAGAAAGGGAGGCGAGGTGAAGGTGAGGAGATACAGAGATGGAGAGATGGTGGGTGTCTAACCCCAACACAGCGGGTGTCTATCAACCCACTAACCTCCGACCTGGCTTTACCTCCACCTGCTTCAGCCGACCTCTCTTTGTCTTTCCTTACATCCCACGGTCAGGTCAAAGCTTTGGATTTTCCCAGTTTTCCTTGTGATGCCTGATTCCTGACGTTGGGTTTTCAGCTTTCAACTAAGGATGTCCTGATGAGGGGTTTGTTTTTTTTGTCTATATAACAATCCTGTCTTCCGTTATTACCACTGATATATCGGTGTATGTCAGCCAACATATAACAACAAACTGCAGTACAGAAAATGTCAGTAGCAGCAGTGGGCAATTTTGTTATTTTATTTTTAAATCCATCCACCCAATCCAAATCCATCCAAAATGTCCAGCTCAGTGCATATTTTGATAACCAAATACATGGGACCAATTACCACCATATATGTACCGAGTTTTAAACCTGCATTAGCTATCTTGTTGGATTTTTGGCCAATGGAAATGTTGTGAATACAACATTAATATATCACCCCGTTTCTGTACAATTTACTAGTTATTTAAAGGAATACTTCATCTCGCCAATGACCATTTGTATATCAGTTATTTCCCCCGTGTTGCCTTGAATTTATTAGGAAAACATTTTTCTTGCATGCCTTTAGTGAACGAAGAATCCAAAAACTGAAAAATTTCTTGATGAATTGAAGTAAATGGGGGCCAAGATTAACAACTGTAAAACTACTATATATTACAACATTTGTTTACAAACTCTGACACAGCTTGTGCAGTATAATCCAAGTCTTATTTATCCAGGTGTTTGCTCAGTATTTCTCAAACAGACAGCCCTTTCCGACTCGATGCTCTCTTCAAAGCTAGACTTTCAGTTCTGATTTGCAGCTTTTCAGGTTCATTTTGTGGCTGAATATAATTTGTAGCTTCTTAAAATATGAATGAGGATAGTGACAGTTAGATACTGGCTACAGCTGCATCTGTAGTAGTGATGAAACGGTGACAAACATTAAACCAGCATCAGATGGACTGTGTTCATAACCAAAACGCCACAACAAGCACATACACAGCGAGCAGCAACAGCGACCCACCTTCAAAAACAGAGGCCTCGGTAAGGACGGCGCACCTGCTGCTGCAAGCAAACACACTGTCTGCGGCCATTTTGATTTGACCAGTGGACTTCACTACAAGCTGATTGGCTGTTGAAACAGGTGACGTTCTACAACCAGCTGCCGCCGATTCGACCAGCGGAGTTGCAGCTGACACCATCAGTCGAGCTCAGACCGGCCAGTTCACACTACTGAAACTTTTTTCTGCAACATTCTAAAACGGTTTCATCTCGTCGCAAATCTTTGGTCTGAACTGGGCTTTAAATACAAGGTTTGAGCAAAAATGGATGTGTTTGAGAAGTACTGAGCATACGACTGGATAAATGAGACTTGGATTATACTGAGGGAGTTGTGTGTGAGTTTGTAAATGGATTTTTTGATATAGTTTAGACCCCCGTGACTTCAATTCATCCAGGATTCTTTCCATTTTTGGATAATTTGTTCACCCTGTAGGCATAAGATCGTAACAAAGAGTAGGTGATTGATATACATATGGTCATTTGGTGGGGTGAAGTATTCCTTTAGTAACTGGAGAGAGGACTGTTAGTAACTGCAGGGAGGTTTGGGCAGTATTTAAACAGCCTCTCTATTCTCCCAGGATGAGCAAAATACTGAAAGTACAAATAAAATGTTCACCCCTGACAGCAACACAACAGCCTGTCATCCTCAACCAGCACATTTTTACTCCAGCAGAGATAACGTAAAGCAGCTCTGCTCGCTCATTAGCTGAAATTTCTGGCTGTAATTTGTTTGTGTCACTCGACTGTTGTTCAATGAATCAGAAACACAAGCACCACCGACACAGTGTGGTATTTGTGACAGCCAGCGTGCCCGAAGCACAGTGGTTTGTAGTGAAGAAAGGATCAGAGAGCTTTTAAATAGTCAAAACCAAGTGTTGAACATGCAGTGATCAGCTTGGGACATCACTACTGCTGTGTCTGTTGAGATATGGTCTTTTTCAGCCGATACCGATCACCGATAATTACCTGCTTCTCATGGCTGACAGCCAATATAATAACCAATAACTTCACATTTTTGTCTTTTAAAAAGAAGTGTATAACCTGAGCTGTTGATTCACCTCAATGTAGCATCACATGGCGAGTGGTTGTTCATAAGTTTAACAAGAGCCAAGCTTTTTAAAAGCTCGATGTTGGATGTTAGCCGCTGCTGCTAATTAGCTCGTGCTAACAATCTGGAGACGGTCCTTCAGTGCTGTGTCTAACCGGTGTCGGGCAATCGGTGATTAGACCTCTGGAACTGTGAAAGACGTCCACACCGCGACATGTTTTGCCCTCTCGACAGCGTGCTGCAATTGCTGTTCTTCTTCTCTGTGTTTATTGGCGGCCGCAAACCAAGTGTAAAGGTACATGTGCCGCCACCGACTGTGTCGGGTGTGTGTAGATGCTGCCCTTGTTAAATCAATGAAAGCAGTCTGACCTCATATAATCGGCGCTATTTATCGGCTATAACTTTAATGATCTGAAGAATGCAAGATTATAAAAATGTCCCATTATCGGCCCAATATATATCGTGCATCCTTCATCTTTATGGATCAAACTAACTTGGTATATGAAAGAAAAATACAAATCTTTTAAATGTAAAGTGACAAATACAAAATATCTGAACGAAATAAGGCACAAATATTGTATTAAATAAAACAGAAGCAACAGTAAAACTCTGGTTGAGACTATTCTCCTTATTCTGATACTAGTGCTCAACACTTCGGAGCTAGATCTCTGTTCCTACCAAAATACAGTTTCCTGCCCCTCCTACCACCCACCCACATACACGCAGACTCACACACACACTTACAACTACACACAGCTACACACAGCCATGCAAAATCAATACGTCTTTCAGCAGGCTGCTGTTGTGGCTTGAATGTGAATAAACAGTCGTATATTTCAGCGGAGGATCGATAGGTGCAGACAGATGAATGGCATACAAAGACACCTCTGAACAGGACAGAGAGACCTGTGTGTGTGTGTGTGTGTGTGTGTGTGTGTGTGTGTGTGTGTGTGTGAGTGTGAGAGAGAGAGAGAGAGAGAGAGAGAGAGAGAGAGAGAGAGAGAGAGAGAGAGAGAGAGAGAGAGAGTGCTCCCGCTCCCCTTGTCTCTGTCTCTCTCGCCGTAACTCAGTGTCTCTCCCCCTCCTGTGTCCACCTGCTCTTTCACTCTCTGAGGATCAATAGGTGTGATGGATTTGAGACAGGTACCACACACTGGAGACGCACGCTATCAAACAACAACACTTCCTATTCAGGCCCATTTCAATCACTCTCTGCCAGTCATAACTTGTTTTCTCGCGCCGTTAAGGCCGCTGCCCTGCTTCACACTCCGCGATCGGCCTGCTTGATTTCCACCTTCCGACACAACATTTATACACACGCTCGCACCTCGCACTCGCACAGAGGTTGAACCCCTGACATTTGAGTGTGTTTTTGTGAAGTTCCCCGCGCTGTGTGTCTGTCTATCAGAGGACGGCAGTGACTCTTCAGACAATGGCCTGCCGACATTAATCGATTATATCTGTGGTGCCAGGCGACAGAGGCGCAAAGGTCCGGGCTTACAGCTGTGCACTCCTGACTGTCTTACACACAAACACACACACACACACACACACACACACACACACACACACACACATGACAAGACAGGTATTTCAAATGCAATGTGAAGATGCCTGGGTTTGACTGATGTGCAATTTTGAAAGCTGTGTCAATATTTAGCATTGTTGCAGCAGCTCTGTGATCTAAACATTTGCAGATTTAAAGCAACTGTTTGACATGTGTTGAAATACACTTATGACTTACCGAGACTTTGACGAGAAAATCGATACGGTGGTTTCTATACATTGATTTACTTGCAGCAGCCCGCCACAATATCAACACTGACTGCAACATATAGATTTTCTTTTCATTTAAAATCTGATGGCCGAAAAATTAATCTTGAAAAATCCAGGAAAGGAAGAAGGAGCAAGACAGTGCATGGTCGCAGGCAAGAGATGTGACCGGATTATCATGGTCAATAAAAACGCAGCACAGTAATGATACAGACATTTTATACCCCAGATGGATAAAACATGGACCTACCAACCTGATCTCACTCCGAAGTCGTCACAAACCGGCGATTGGTCAGTGACTTCTGCCGTTGACAGTGACAAAAAAAGCCGTCCTTTCACGTCAACATGTTATGTGGCCGGTTGCCGTTATTGTTTAATGGGTCCGGTGGCGTCAAAGGGAAACCTGGCAGGACAGAAACAAAAGTTAGGCGGCGGAAGTCCGAGTAGGGCGAGTGGGAGGGGTGGCGGATGGGTCCAACAACCACCGACTTTCACCCGAGAAGCTGGTGTTCACTTCCTGTATGATTGTAAAGCCAAACCCTGTTCTTTTTTCCTAAACCCAAACACTTGCGCTGGTTGTTGAAGGAAAAAAAACATAAATTTGCGGTGTTGTCCCGACAAAGTGTTTTTATTTTGAAAGAGACTGTGTGTAAACATTAAATTTCCTGTGAAAACAGAAGTGTATTTTAAAAGAAGACAATGCATGCAACAGGCAGAACTTGACACGGCGTCCCAGAACGTCAACAACCAACACACCCAGGGTACCTTGGACGTCGAATCTGAACATGGAAAGTCCATGACCAAACATTAATATGTGACGAGGTCGGACTGAGAATGTGTTGGACCTACTGATGCACATTTAGCCCATTCTGAACCATTCATTTGAGTTAGCCATCCCGTCAGTTGAGACTCAGTCTGCTGTGTAGTTCATACAGTCGGCTACACTTCACTGATAAACCAGAGAATTATAATGTAACATTGGGATTGATGATTTAAGAAAGTTTTTTGTTGCCCCCAAGTGGCCACAAATAGAATACCACCACAACTAGAATCTAAGCGACACGCTGGTATACACCACTTAAATTTGTATAGGATAACTATAATGTGTGTATGGGTAAAGGTATAGATAAATATAAATATAATACAGCCAGTTAGCTTAGCTCTGTATAAATACTTACTTTCTTTTTGTTTTTGTGCATATTTAAGAGGCTTATTATCACATTAATCATGTTTGGATTTATTGCAAATGTAAATATATGCAGTCAGTCCAACAAATAATCGGAAGAGGGTTCAGGAAACACTTAATTTATACATTTGGCTACTGTTCATGTTAGTTTCAACTGCATAAGGCTCCGAGAAATACTATTTTCATATCTAATTTTTTTAACGTCAATATTTGTATTAAATTATCTGTCTGTATTGCACTAAAAGTTAGTAAGAACTCATTGTGATTTCTCAAAGCTGTAAGTGACATCTTCAAATTGCTTATTTTGTCGAACCACGGTTTACCCAACCATTCAACTTATTTGTGGCAGCCTGTCAATTGAAACTTAAGCTTTCAATGTGCTGGGTCTAAAAGTCTGCATTCACTCTCAACAGCTGCTCCTCTCATCCATCGGTCTGATCAGATCAGCTCTGATCGGATCAACTGACTGAATATTTGATGTTCGTAGTGTTATACATTCTATGCAGTCTTGATTGGGGCATTTACATATATAAATGCTCTAAATCTACTTCTTCAAGCAAATTGTAGAGCGAATAACTAAACAAAAAAATGATGGCTGGTAAAAATGTTGAGTGAGAAACCACAAGTCGCAGTGGTTGATGAGCAAAACAGTTCATGACAAGCCCTGGATGTATGTGAACCTTAAAAGTTGATTCCTGAATGTAGAGAAAAAGTTTCTGAACCTAGAGCTGTTGTTGTTGCAATAAATCAAAGTTCAGCCAAAAAACTTTGGACTTCGAAATTCACCGGAAACACAGTGGAAATAATTTTAATGTTTCCTTCATTATCTCTTGCACACAGTTGAAATACCAAGCTGGTGTTTTGTTTGCAACCTCTCTGATCCTCATTTTTGTCCCTGCACTGTGAGACTGAGAGAAGTCGACACATCCCCCGGATCCAAGCAATGCGTCCGCGAATAATTTGATCATATCAGACAGAAATAATGGCCGAAATAAGAAATTAAGACCCGGGGTGTTAAAAAAGTATTATAGTCATAAAGGGTATGTATCAGCAAAATGTATCTCCTCGCGTATTTATCCAGCCACACACACAAAGACAAATAAACTGAGCTAATGATATTCACACGGCTCACACCAGGTGCTGGCGTTGCTATGCCCTAATGGCTGAAGAACACAAAGGCCTGTTTGAGGCTGTCACTTTGATGCTGGCAGCTCGGGGCTCCTGCGGCTCTGCCACACTAAAACCTTTATTAGCCATATGCTGGGGACATCAGAAAAAAGTCAATCAGCATTTACATCAGCACAGAAAGGGAACCAAATCACAGCAGAGCCCGACACAGCAACACTGCCTGACCTATATTCACTTGCGTAACGGTCCAGAGGTGCATCTCTCTCCAAAACTTTCCAGAAGTCATCTGAAGGCGAAGTCCACCCTGAAGGAGGTATTACATATTCTAATTTAATTGCTCAAAACTTGTGTTGAAAAAAACATGGCTGGGAGATATCGTACATCCTCACGTACGTCACTAATTCCTACTGGACAGAGGGGGCATTCTTACGTTTTAAATAACACTTTCAGAGTCAAGACAGAAAACTTGAAAACTATGTGGTAACAGTTCGTTCCAGACAGGAAGCAGCGGCGGCACAAACCAGCACACCCCGAGGAAGGCTCTGGGAAACGTCAGCTGTGCTCTGCCTCTAAATACATTTAAAATCAACCCTAGTATTACTTTTGTCCCCATATTTACTCGCACTAGGCTACATTTTAAACATCCCGAAGATCAACATAATTCAGAATCAGCAACAAATTGGCGAGGGAATTTCCACTGGCCCAGATGTATCTTTCCAATCGCCCGGCTCGAGCTGGTGAATGTACTCACACAGATTGGTTTTTGGCATTTGCACGACAGCTTGAGGCATGTGTTCCTGTGTTTAAACGTGGAAGGTTTGTCCTCACAAGGCTAGAGCGACGGACTAAGTGTTCCAGATTGCTTGATTATTGGCTTATTATGATGGGCAGTGGATTATGATGGGAAACGCACAGTCAGAGAGAGGACGGACTGACGGACACCTGGGTGGCGAGGATGCGCCAAACAACGGAGAAATGCAGAACAGAAAAGGAAAAAAGAAAGAGACATGCAAGAACACAGGCGCGATAATACTGTAGAAGTCCCTTGATATCTCTAATGGACAGCTGATTAGAAAGCAGAAGCACCAAAACAGGTAATTCTTCTTCTTATCGTCAGCACCAATAGTCAGGCTCACACTTATCTCCATAATGACTCCAACTATAATTAATGAGCCTTTTGAGAGTACAGTGACTTGTGCTGAAACTGCACACAAACAGGTGCACACACACACATACACGCACACAAACACATGCGGTGAACTCCATTTATTCACAGAGGACTTTGGTAATGATGGCAGATTGAACGTAGCTGATGGAACTTCTCTGCTGCTTCAATCTATTCAATTTTTTTCCCCACTCTCGACCATTTAGAAAAGTCTGTCCCAAGGACAAGCAGCAGCTTGAATAGAGCTGGCCTCTGATTTCCGATCAGACGGCAGATGGAAGGAACACATTAAGTCTTCTCGGGGAGCCTGAATGCAGCGTCTGGTTTTTTTAAGCTCCGACGAGGCCCTGGCGATGCCACCGTGTCGTGTGAGAGGGTTTCCAGGCGTCTTTTGAATTTCCTAGGTGGTGGATATCAAAGGGCAGAAGCATCAAGCATCCCACTGGTTGATGACAGGTTTTCTGATGAAAGCTAAAGAAGGCGGAGGGGAGCAGAAGGTGCAACAGGTACAGCTGAGTTCAAGAGCGCTGGACATATGTCAAGGGAGGGAAACAAACTATAAAGGATCAAGTCCTTTAATACCGGAAATGTGCCAATACAGAGTCTGACCTGAGGCTTGCACGAACTTAAATATGTATCTGACACTTTGAAATGACAGCTGTTAACCACTGTACTTACACACTTTATTCTTCATGAGCTGGGTCAGGTCAATGAATGAGGCGCAGGTTTACGGTGGCGCTAATGACAAACAGATGAACTGTTGGCTGCCAGAGGGCAAAGAGCTATCCTTTTAAGCAACCACGTTTGTCACCGCCATCATGAAGATCTGCCAGTATCCGCTCACATTGGTTGGACTGACAGCCGGGTCAGAGAGTGAAAAAACAGTATTCCAAGTAAATTATTAAAAGTTAGACCTAGAGAAATATTGGCAGGTTGTGGGTCCGGTTTGAGCAGACATTATTAGTTGCCATTTTTAGTTGCCAGAGGGACTCGATAGCGCCTCCCAGAGTTCAGGAGTTCAAACTGGCTGAAGAGAGGGTGGAAGCTTACTGCTAAGATACTCCTTCCTTTCTTTCTCGTTCTTTCCGTAGAGATGGGTCAAGGGCTTTTGTGGCTTGCCAACTATTCTGCATGTTATTAGTGGGGTTTCCATCCACCTATTTTTATTCACATTTTCAAAAATTGCGAGAAAAAACTTGGATGGAAACGCCAGAAATTCGAAAAAAGGCCCAAAATTCGCAAAAAAGTTTTTACGCTTGGAGGGGGTGGATTTGTCAGCGTATCGATAAAAGGAAAATGCGACTTTTTGCTATGGAAACAGGTTTTGCAAATAAACGATGACGTACCGGCACACAGATCCTCAAATGTGGTCCTTGACATACGGAAATGTTTCAGCCAGAGTTCGTGAGTGAAATGCTGCTGGACCACTACTTCCCAAAAGTCCTTCACACGCCTATGTTCCCATACACACGGAGAATGACGCAGTGGTCTCCTTCCAGCTATTTCCGACAGTACTCTTAACATTAAACTTCTTCTTTGTTGTCTCTTCTTCAAGATGGTTAGGTACACTGTGAACACTAAAATGCTAACCAGAGTTCTCCCAAGAGCCGACAGGTTTATCAGGAATCTGTCCATGGTCAGTTGTTGAGTGTCAGTTGAGTGTGTTGTTGTTTACAGTGGGCATAAGACGCTCTCTTATGACGTCATCTCATGGCGTACTCTTCTTCTATGGGGGTGTTTTTATTTTGTTCATTTTTCATGAGAAGCGCCACCTACTGCTCTTCCTGTTGACTCCCAATAATCGCAAAACAATAACGAATGGAAACGGGCATAAATTTGCATTTTCTTTTGCGCCTTTTCACAAAATTCGCTCAAAAGTTTCGATACATTTGGATGGAAACCCCACTATTGTCACAATCCTAGAGAGTTTTGTCTTGGATGTACAGTTAAGGTGACCGAACCAGACAGGAAGGTGAAACGTTAAAACACTTTCAACCATAGTTTGGTACACTAATCCTAAAATCTGCTTACTAACACCTCGGCCACTGAGTTCCCCAAGAAGCTGTTGATTGAAGCTCACTGATTAATGCACAGCTTTCAGTCTAATGAATGAACATCAACTCACAAAATATCAACAAAGTTAATATTATTACACTTCTTCTCCTTATTAGACAGAGAAAAACAAGTGTACACCTTCTGACTTTAAATAAATCTCTTTTACTGAACTAAGACTGACGTAAGTCTTGTTAGTAGGGCTGCCCTCGACTAAGATTTTTCCCCGTCAACCAATAGTCATCACTTAGGGCCATTAATCGACTAGTCTCCCGCATGTTTACGATATCAATTTAATGATTAAATGACATCCTTTGGTGTTTTGAGTTGAAGGTGTGAGAAAGAATAGTATCAGTAACATTGTTAACACTGTGCTACATTACAGAGAAATACAAAACCGTACTAATGAACCTTCATTAATATAGGCCTATATTTTATCTACAAGTGCACGTCACACACTGAGCGAGCCGCCTGTTAATGACGCTGTGGGCTAATGGGCATGTAGCTACTTCCATGTTTCAGATGATACGTCATGTTTGTAGTCGACCAATGAAGATGAGTTTACATATCACCTTGGGTTCGTCCTTCACCTTCTCAAAATGATCCCACACTTTGGATTTCCTGCCCGACATGTTATTAACTAGCCTGTGGAATAACCGCAGGTACCAGCCCTCGAAATTAACCTGACTCCTGTCTGACTTCCTGTGTCTGTCCTTTCATTTCAAATTAAAGTCCCACATCTGTGTCTGTCCTTTCATTTCAAATTAAAGTCCCACATGGTCCAGTCATATAGGTTTGGATTCATTTTGACAAGGTGCAGGGAGAGATAGAGTTTCAAGTTGTTGTTTTATTTGTTTTTTTGACAATGAAGCGACTAATGAAATCTTGGTGACTAATGACCTTTCTGGTCGACGAACATTTGGATGACGATGAAGGGGCAGCCCTAATTTTTAGGTTTATACATTGTACTAGAATACACGAATATATATAATATCACAACAGTCATTACTGTAATCTTATGTCCCAATATCTGCTGTGACACCAGATGCTGCATTCACTGATGTTCATGCTGTCATCACTCATGTCCTAGCTTTACCTTCCAGGTGACACGGCATGTTTTTCTAAGTACAAGTACAATAATTCCCTCTGAGATGTTGTAACGTATAAGTATTAAGATGCATTTAAAGGAAATACTCAAGTAAAGCACAAGTATTAGCTGGTATAGTGGCCGTCACATCTGTAACAGAAGCTAATTAGTGTGAGGAAGTATCAGTAACATTTAATGCATTCATTGAAAACAGTGCAATCCTTCAATCACTGCTTTCACAGCCAGCTCTGTGTTTCTTCTGTTGCCTCAAGCCTTTCATGTGATTGGCTGAAATGTTTTCCCTTTTCTTATTTCATGTGTTTGAGTGTTGTTTGAGTCATGACTTCCTTTGACTTTGATATTTCCTCACAACAATAAAGCCGTCAGATGTGTGATATAGTCTGTTAACCTACTGATTGCATCAGCGGCAGTCACTTCTTCCCATTGTTGTATTATTTTAGCAAATATTTGACCATTCTTACAGAGTAATTGCATAATGTGTTCCGTAACAGACATTTCACAGTGTCAGTGCACAAACTTTAACAAAGACGGGAACATATAGTAGAAGATATCGACATCAGTCGCTTCTCTTCTTCCAGTTCCTCGGGTCGGTTGGTATTTTTATCCATGCTGTGACTCTGGGTCAACATTACAACCCACTGTAGCAAGCAGAGTACAGTACAGCTGCCAGCCTTTGCCAAGAAGCAAGCTGCAAACCTTTCAGAGCCACCTTTCAATCCTACAGGCGCTGAATGTTCTCAAAACTGCTTTTTTTTTTGGTGGAGAACTCCTTTAAAACAAAAGTGTTATTCCCTGGAGAGCAACTCGCACAGTCGAGTAACACACTGTACAACACAAGAAGCTTCCCTGGAGTTGGTGAATACCAGCTGGTGAGCGCATGATGTCCAATCCCTGCACTCTTGTTTTTTTGTGTGCGTCCAGATGAACATTATGATGTAACATTCCCACATGCAGAGAAAACTGTATCAAACTTATCAAAAATAATTTCTTTTTTTCTGACTGTACAGTTTGTAGCGCAGACACACAAACACACACTCAATTACAGTCAATTACACCTGCAGAGAAACTTGACTCCACACGCTATTTCGCTTCCAGTCGGAAAGCAGAGGTTGATCACCTCCTACGTGGCTGCCATTCTCCTGCAAACTTCCCTTAACTGGAGATTGATAACCGTGGGGCACCGGCCATAAAAGCAAAGCCAAGTGTCAAAGCCACAGGTTGGCTCCGACAAAGTGGGAGCGTGTGTTTGTGACAAAGTGTAACAGTATGTGTCTTCATGTTTGAACAAGAACCCTGTCCTCCCTATCCTTTCCAATCTCACACACAGCAGTGGACCTATCACTGCGCAGGTTTACTCATCAACTCACCCGTGGAGCCCCTCGATTTGAAGGGATGCTACATTAGTTCTAGTAGCTGAAAGTATACTAGGAGCTGTGGGGGACGTGCTGTTGTGACAGCCTGCTATATGGAGCAATTTGTGAGGACGCAGCAATGCATTGTTTTAGTCACTTCCTCCTGATATCTGCAGGTTGCTTTTCAAATTATGAATGTATGTGTTTTTTACAGAGCATGTGATGCCCACTGTATGCATTGTTTCTGTGGTCACTCCCTCCCGGGATGCAGGAAAGAAAAACCAGTTGGTGTTAAAATGGATGTGCAATCGACTGGACAAACAGATTCAGAAAGAGCTCAGGCAGAAGTTTTTACAAAGAGAGAAGCAACATGAAGAGACACCTTTCACACACCAGGGTCGTGACGAATTAACACAAAAATGCGAAATTCTAACCTACGAATAATAAGCATATCGTCATACAACAGCTCGTATAATATGCTACAAATTAGCGTTCCATGCCTGATGTTATGTTCATAATGTGAAGTTATGTAATTATCGTAAAGTTGCAGAGGTTTGATATAGGCAAGTAAAGTTATTGTGGTTAGATTTTGGAAGAGAAACATGGTGAGGGCGTGACTCATGTTCACTCGGTTCAGAACGACAATCTCTTGGGTGGAAGTCCTGTGTTTTGTGACACATACGTACTAGGGCTGCCCCCTAGTGGTCAACCAAACATTAGTCAACCAGAAAGGTCACTAGTCAGCAAGACTTCATTGGTCGCTTAGTCACGAAACTCTATTAGGAGCTGCAGCTTGTCAAAATAAATCAAAACCTATATGACCGGACCATGTGGGGATTTAATTTGAAAGAACAGACACAGGAAGTAGCCATGCTCAGCAGTCACGTTACAAACCAGTCACAGCCGACAGATATCTTTCCCTTCTTGAATATAAATATATATTCAGTCTGATAAACACGGAACAATTGATCATGTTAGTGCAGGGCTACCCAGAGCTTTACACCTGTCCCACGGACGATAGGCCTACACACTTATAGACTAACTTTACCAACGCACCATGTCAGGTCACTCACTCTCTTGTACCGCTAGTGTTACTTGAATAAGTAAACACTGACCAACGGGACCAGACTGGCCGACCCGTATGCTCTCACTCAGTGGATGGATGATGTCACAGGAAGCCAATCCTACAAAGGAGGATGACACTTGTTTGTTTTGCTATGGAAGCTAACGTTAGCTAATCTGCTAAAAAGCTAGCGTTCCAGAGAAATCCAATATTCCTCTTAATCCCTCCCCAGTTTCTGATGAGGTGGACATGATAACCCTTAATACACATAACGTTATTCATCCCTACAACAGGAAATACTTTTTCCCTAACCTGATATGAAGTGTACGGAAGTGTATAGCATTCACTTGACCAAAAAAACAAAACAAAAAAAAAAACAAATCTGCTTTATTAAATAATTTTTTCTGTTTTTCATGGTAATTTTTCTTCTGTTTTTCGTGGTATTTTTTGTTTTGTTTTCGGGGTATTTTTTTCTGTTTTTCTGAGTATTTTTAAGTTAAGTTAAGAGAGCAACAGAACAACAGACGCTTTCATTCCTTTCTTGAGAGCTCGATATAATGGAAGCAAACATGACCCGCTTGTTTAGTTTAATCCAGTTTTACTTTGTTTTGGGTTTGAGACACTGGGAGGTACTCTTGTCTTTAAGTCATATAGATGGTGTTATCATTAGTTTGTTGACTTTACGCAGGCACCGGTCACTTACAGGTGCCAGGTGGGAGCTTCTCGCGAGATTTTCAAGTATCTCGTCTCCTTGTTCAGGAAAAAAAATTTACCACGAAAAACAGAAAAAAAATTACCACGAGAAACAGGGATAAATTACTCAGAAAAACAGAAAAAAATTACTCAGAAAAACAGGACTTTTTTTATTTGTCAAGTGAATGCAATACGCTTCCGTAGAAGTGTGCACTGCACATGTCAGCATTTTTGATGATGGCCTCCGTCCAGTCCTTTGGTCTTATCACATTTAACCATCTTTGTTTTTGTTGACGGGCAGTGGCGGCTGGTTTTGAGCCATGACTCCTTCTGTCCTGGCTCCCAATAACACAACAAGACCACATTTTAAGACTCCTGTGTAGTCTACAGCCTTGTGGGGGAGAGGCATGTATATATTGTGTCCAGGCAGACCCACGTGTCCAAAAACACAAGCTTCTGAGGGTTCTCACAATAATCCCTGACTTCTTTCCTCTGCTCTTGCTCGCCATCCAAGGCTGTCAGGTCTAATCCAGACTCCATCAAAACACAGACAGCTGATACAATCAAAACTGTCCCAACTTCATCAGGAGGGACGACATTAAATCCCTGAATCATCACATAAAACAAGATCATCTGTCCAGCTGCCACAAACCAGCAGCGACTCCGTCTGATATTGAAAACCCATATGATGAACATCCACTGATGTCGTGTCCTCGGCCTCGGCAGAGAGGGCGGCTTGGCTGCTGGTTGCTGGTCGAGTTAGTAGCAGCTCAGGTGTGAGATGTGTGGAGTTGGAACAGATGCTTCCACTTTAATTACCTCACAAAGAGCTAACTTTCCTGTGATGGAGGAGACGCCAACACAGCTGGGTCCTGACGGATGCCAGGGCGCAAACACACACAAACAATCTCCCTTTCACGTGCGCGGACCCGTGCTCAGACATACTCAAATATATTCGGAGCTGTCAAATGTCAAGTGAGCTAATCTGGGAGACGGAATTTCTGGCACTTGTGATTAAGAAGAAAAGGAATCTGGAACATAATGAAAATAATACGCAGCATTGTTGTTTTAACCAGAGGGTGAGTGTGAGGGCGGGAAACGGCAACTGCTGACTGTCGGCCAATCCGAGAGCCAGGAAAGTGTCAAAGTCAAAGCTGAAGGACAAAGTGAGAGTCACTTTTCATTATGAATTCATGTGTCAATAATTTGTTCAACTTATCAACTGGTTGGTTTATAAAATATCAGAAAATAGTTAAACATATTTAACAATATTCAATTTCAAGTGATGTAAAGCGGAGAAAAGCAGAAAGCTCTTATATTTTAAATCCTGAAACCAACAAATGTTTGGTCTTTTTTGCCTGATAATTGACTATGAAACTATTAATTTACTATCAAATTGGTGATTGATCTTTCAAAAATGATTATTTTCTTCCTCTTCATCATCAGTGATGTTATGTTTTGATAATCCTTTTAATGTCACAACTAAAAAATACAGTATTTTTTGTGTTTAAAATGTATCAGTAATTATCACCTGTCACACTGCTTTCTTCATGTATCACAACTGAAGTAAAGCCTGCTGTGGACTGCTTTGCCAGGGGGAAAGCGAACAGCAACTGCTGAAACAGACCTTTGGTCGGCGGCTGCAGTAAGTCAAATGCAGCAGTCATAGTGGGCTGGTGGCCAACTGCGATCCCAGGTCTAACCTGTGTAACGGCAGCAACAGAGTGGGAGTGGTCCATTTCCTCCTCCCTTGCTGAATTCAATTTGCAACATAGGCTGGGGTGTCGTCTCAAGAGCTACTGCCTGCTCTCCTCCCTATCGGCCGATCAATCACAGCACCCTTTTTCTGGGGGTGTTCAAGTTATAATCCTTGCATGTTCCTGATCCTGCCTAAAGGGATACTTAACCAATCAATAAAATTAGTAGCAAAACAATGTGGGTAGTATGTGAGACAGTGGTGAACTTCTCTCCAGATAACCAGTGCCTAGGTATCCCTACTCGCCAAGGGCGAAACTCCGCCGAATGACGCAAATGCATCGAGCAGAGTTTCACTGGATCTCCAAGGCTGTTGCTGTACTTCGGCATTATCCTACTGTCCCCCCGTCTCACGAACTCCAACCGAAATCTGATAAAAAAAATCTTTGCAGTTTTATCGTTTGATCTGTATTCGCTGAATTTATAATCATAAATCAAGGTTATGTTACTGCACTTCCTACTTTTCGTCTAATATTTTTTAGACACACATTTTAGTGCCTTGTTTAGCTGTAGTAGCGAGAGTGTGTGAACAGGAAGTGGGCGCCATACTGTTTCCTGCACAGGAGTCTGACAGAAATGGAAAAAACTGAGATCAAATGGTAGAAACTAACTAGCGTTGATCAAATACAAACCAAGATTCTGTTACTGAGTTGCATTTTTCTCGCCTCAAATGTTTTTAGAAACATGTTTTAGCTTACTGTTTAACTGTAATACAAAATCATTTGTAGCCATTCGAGTTCATATTACATCACCCACCAGCTGGGGCGTTTATTGGTCTGGTACAGCGTAGTGCATTCTGGTGATTTTAGGTTTTCTCCTTTTTTGAGCAAAAGGAAAAACCACAGTCCTTTTTCTCTTTTTTTCTGGTATTTGCATCTTTCTACAGCTTAGATGGACTAGCTTTACTAAAAGGCCATCCCTCTGATAGTGAAGTACTTCTTTAAAGTTGAGAGCAAGTTAATTGCGTATGGGGAAATCTTTTCATATAGCAGCGACATTAATCATTCTGTAACCACAGGGAGCTACATAAAAATGAACTTGAATTAGCATAAAAATGAACTTGAATTAGCTGCAGCCAGCTGCGTTAGCTATGGTTAGCAGAAGGCTAAACTATTAGCAATGAAACACTTTGCTGATAGACACATTTTTTGCATTTATTGTCAGACTCTCTTTTAGACTCTCCCCAGCAAGCAATAGTCGTGATTTAAACGTATTGGCTATATTTAGCTCCGATTTAGTCTAGCTAGATGTAACCCAAATCTAGCTGATTTAATTTTGAAATTGATCAAATGTAATTTTTGCCATTGCAGATGGCGCGCGGTATGATATTCAATCACGTATGGAGAGTCAACAGTAATTAAAATATGTTTATCTCCATTTTTTGGACATGGTCTCTACAAAGCCGTATAATTGATGATGTCTACACTTTGGCTATGGCTAGACGTCTACCAAATTTTCACTGACAGCCCAAATTTAGCCGTGATTTAGCCTAGACGTCAGGTCTTCATGTAGACGGCTATTAGACGTTTTTTAAACCAAAAAATGCTTGCTGGGTCTTTTTGATGAGTGCATCCCCCTCTTTTGGGTCGCTTTGTGATGGAATGGCAACTATATGTGTAGGATTTTCCGCCACTGAATTAGGCTTTCACCATCTGAAATGACGTGCATCTGCATTTGTATGAGAGCCAATAGGAACCGATTTATGATAGGCCAAAGTTGCCCATCACAAGCTACATTATTTAAAGCCTAAAAACAGCGCCAAGGAGAGGTGCAGAAGTCTATTTTTCTCTCAGTCCACTTGAGTTACAATATGCTCAAAGGTTGTTTTGAGAATTTTGAATGAGAATTTTCACGTTCCTGTCTGATCTATCATACAAGCAAACAAATTAGATCATTTACTGTGTTCACTCATGTGCACCTACATGCGCAGCAGAAGTGTATTAACTGAATATTTGGCTTATTATCTGAGAGAGGAATTATGTGATTTGACTTGTTTCCCCACTCATGCTCTCCAGTCATCTTCAGTGGCCTACATTCACAACGTATACTGATACAGTAGGAACACTGTTTCATACCCTTACGATACATTGCAGTGGCTGCTGATTGTGTTTGCCATTTACAGTGCCTTGCTCACCAAACATTCAGAGTGGAGAACAATTTAGATTACCAGCTCAAACACAATGCAGCAGCATTCCCTTCCCTGTTTTGGCTTCGGAGATAATGCTTAGATGATACTGGCTTGTGCTCTGAAATGAATTTTAGTGCTATGAATGGCACAGCTAACTCCACTGAGGATAGATGCTGTGCACAAACCGGGTAAAAGATGTATATCTCGTGCAATGAACAGCCAATTTCCTGTGTGCTGTGTTCACCTAATTTTCAAAGCATCAACCACTGGCATTAACAAAATTCTTGAATTAGATAAATACTGCCAAATGCACTCGGTTAGGTTTATTTTTGAGAGCTATGAATAAAGACTGGTGGATTAAAACTAGGGTAAGATCCACCAATTCCACTAAACTCTACAAATTTGACTGGATTTCAGTCCTGCTGTCTACTTTAAGCCAAACCAGCTGGCTTTAAGTAATGATGTGTCATCGAACTCGAGCAGGCTTCACAATGACTCCATCTTTCTGTACAGAGGGACATCACATGTTAAAATGTTAATCCAGTATCATATGTCAACAACCCAGGCCGTATGCACTGTCACTCACTTAATTATAATTTGGCTTATTAAAACACAGTAAATATGTCACTTGTAAAGCTCTTTATTTCTTTCCTCCAAAGAGTGGTGAAGAACACCAGGAGCAAATGTCAGGAGTTAAGTGTTCCTTAAAAGGGAAATTTCGGTTTATTTCAACCTGTCTCCTATCATCCTAAATTTGTTTCAAGTGACTAGTGACATAGAAATAATAGTTAGCATGTTAGCCGTTAGCCTAGATACAGCCGTAGCGTCAGACCTGTTAAAATGTAAGTGAACGGGCAACCTTCAAGTGCAAAGTTAGTCCACTAAACAAGCT
>NC_065528.1:29973296-29977992 GCF_006386435.1 Epinephelus moara | reverse complement strand
GCGTTACCTGTGAATGCTGTGCCCCAGTGCCCACAGAAGAGGAATGCCTCTGCTGCAAGGAATGGGACCGGTTGCAGCCTTAGCTAAATGGCAAACAACAAACATGGCAGCACACCGGTAAGGTAAGACAACACGTTTACATGTCGTTTTCTATATGTTCTCTGACATTTATCCTAACGATATGAGGTGGTCTTTGTGGAGAGCTTGTTTAGCGGACTAACTTTGCACTTGAAAGGATGCCCGTTCACTTATGTTTTAACAGGTCTGACGCTACGGCTGTATCTAGGCTAACGGCTAACATGCTAACTATTATCTCTATGTCACTAGTCACCTGAAACAAATTTAGGACGATAGGAGACGGGTTGAAATAAGCCGAATTGAAACATGGAGAACAATGAGGGCAATACAGCATCACCGAGTTGTTTCAACCAAATATCCTACACAGCAACACTGATCCCATCACCACGGTAGCATGTCGTTCACTGCAGTTTCTTTATATCATTGACATTAACACCTGCTCTATCAATTAAGCCACTAGCTGCCCAAAATTTTGTAATTTTAGCCGGAAAGATCCAGAAGCTTTTGCAACTAACTAAGCTGCCACTAGTTCACTGAGGTAGCAATGTAGAGATGTTACCATGACGTCACCCATTGGTTTGTGGACTCCCATTTTAAAGCCCGGAGTCTGGCATTTCAGCGATCGCCATCTTAGATTTTTGGACCCACAAGTGTCCATATTTAGACGAGAGTGTAGACCTAGAGAAGCAAGGGGTGGATCTGACTCACAGACTGTAGTGCCACTTCATAGATAGCCTGTAACTCAAGCAGCTCTAAATATCTGTAACTTTAAGTCTTAATAAAATATAAATCTATGAGATATTTAAAAATTAACCCCCTGTACAGTTGTCATGAATGTTGAAATAAGCTAGAGACCAAAACTGTTTTTGTTCCAGGTTGTAAACATGTTTGTTTCTGCTGAAAAATTGGGCATTTAAACATGGAGGTCTGTGGGGATTGACTTGCTCCTGGAGCCAGCCTCAAGTGGTCATTAGAGGAACTGAACTTTTTAGCACTTTTGCGTTGGCTTCATTTTTCAACCTCAGAGGTTACCGCCTGGTGAAAATAAATCAAAAAATCTTTTTTAATGATTTTTGTAGTGTCTGTTATGTACCGGGTCAGCCTGGCAAACATCCGAGTGCTCCCTACTTCCCACTCGCTGCTGTTGTTAGGTGCTGCTCATGCTGCCTGCTACCATGAGATAACGAGAAGCGTTTCGGACTCGAGACTCAAGTCGAGACCTCTGCAAGCCGATGTCAATGGTGCATTCATGTGCTCCTGGCATGGTCGTTCTTCTGACTTCAGCATGTTCATAATAGTGGTGGGAATCACCAGAGGATCAACGATACGTCATCATCACGATACTTTTGTCACACTACAATATTACTATTTATTATTACTGAGTATTGTGATAAAATAAACTGTGATATATTTCAGCAAGCTGTATCTAGCGGACTAAAAAATCAATTGATTATATTATTCTAGTGGGCGAAGTTTAATTTGTATTTGTCATATTAATAATTTATATTATAATAAAATGTGTGACAATACAGTATTGCCACACAAAAATATCGTGACACTCTGCTGTATCGAATCCCACACACACACACACACACACACACACACACACCTTTCATTCATGAGCTTTAATGTGGAAACAAAATGGCTGCTCCAAAGAACAAGTGTTCTGTTTTATTACTTGAAGCATTCAAACAAGAAGTTGATATGAGAGAGCAAAGAAAACGGATCAGGTGGGCCAAAATACGATAGATCATTGGCCAGGGAAATTTCTATAACATTTTATAGAAATTACTTATCCTACCTACATACAAGTGGAGTGCTGAATCAATGCATTAAAATGAGTATTTCATCTTTATTAACGTAAATGTATACATGACTGGTAATGCATTGAAGAGACGTTCTGTGGGGCGGGCAGCGACACAGAAAAACCAACATCATATTTTCCAAAAGGTATCAAAACTACATACATTTCCATGCGTCAACCCGAAAGAACATAACACTGAAAAGAATCTGTCAGTGTGCAACTACTGTAATGTGTGGTAAAATACGGGCGCCTTGCAACTACAGCACAATGTAGATATAGTGACGTAACTTATATGCCTGTAATACAGTTATTTAAAAAGCCAAACATGACCTTGCTGCATAAAGAACAGAGCCGTTCCTGCAGTGAAACATAAATTGTGCCTCGCAGAAATATACCAAAATGTTTCCAGCCTCCACATCAATGTTCAGTTACGAAAAACATTATGTAACTTATAAATTAAAACCAAAACAACACAGACACTGGAGGCCGCGATCAAATATATGCGGACTTTTCTGCTGTGTTTCCAGTTTCCCATCATTACCCCGTCTACACAAGCTGATTTACAGCTCACCTCTTCATCTAACAATGCTGTGACACAATCAGAAAACTCTGTCAAATGCATCATAAAACAATACGTCTGGCAAACAATGCCTCTGTTTGTTTTGTTTTAGTTTCTAACAATGCCTGTAGTTTTGCAATATGGAGCCTTCATAAGCTCCCCCTGTAGACTTGTTGTTGTTTGAGGCCGAGCTTGGGCAAGACAGCCCTGGACTGAGTGTTTACATAAATGAGCCAATTTAGCTACATTTCCGAGAACTGGACCGGCTGGCAGACTGACTGGCTGCTTTAACCGCACACAGACACGGATGGACACTGACAGAAACTCACAATAAATGACATTGCGGAGTACAGCATCTAACAGTCCAGTGGGCCCTGTTAGCAAATTACCAAGTGGCAAAGATGCAAAACAAGACATCTTTATTCAGCGGCTGTGACAGTGGAGGTCATGGTATTCCCAGACAATTCAGAATGAAAGAAGACGAATCAAGAAGTCGACAACAAACAGACAAAGAAGGAAAACAACATGGACCGTCACAAATAATATGAAAGCGGCTGTGCTCGGGTTGAGAAATCCTGATGTTTCTGGTTGTTAGTGTCACTGTCAGCTTGGCCTGGCATGAAAGGAGAGCGAGGGGCACCGCGCTGCACCAGCAAACCAAGCCAGGCCGGGCCATGACAGGCCAATGACTGAGGTAGTGAACAGGCAAGAAAGATGACAAAAAGCAGGGGTAAACTGAAATGAGCACAAACACTCAGCACATACACACACACGCACACACTGATTGTGCCAATCCGGTGCCAGTAAATTGCTCTGTGCTGGAGAGCTTAGGGAGGCATCAGAGAGCCTGGGCAGCATCCTGCTCTGAGCTGCAGATCCCAAGCCGACTGAATGTGGATGCTTGGCCCAGTCGGCTGGATCAGCCGCTAATACACAGCCTGGGACCAGGGAATTACTGAGTAAGCACTGAGCCCCGTGCAGCCGCTAGCAACACGCACATACAAACACGCACATGCACACAAAGGGGGGGCACGCCTGGTCACAGGAATGCACGGCATGCTTGCAGACTCGTCTGCCATGAAAACAGACAAAGGTGCAGCCAGATACAATGGTGAACGCTGCCATGGATGCTATGGCTGGGCGATATGTTTGATTTATTCTCTCAATGTCAACTAGGGGTGTAAACGTGCACAGAGGTCAAGATTCGGTTTATATCATGTAGGAGTCACGGTCTGGTGCAAGATCAGTGCAGCAGGGGAAAAAACAAATGCATTAGAATACGCCTCTTTTTATTTATTTTATACAGACAGTGTCAAAGACAGTCACAGTCCTCTTGCTGGCGTCGGAGGTCGCAGTTTGTCCACTGGCCACTTTGGTGAACTATTTTTACTGCAAAAGCACTGAACAAACACTTTCCCAAAACGTAACAGATCAAAATAGGCTATAAAACTGAAAAGCATCTCCTATGTTATGAAATCAAAAATACAAAATAAATAGAATCATCTAAGGCTGGGTTGTGTATTGGCAATTATCTAGCCATAAAATTCGTATTCGACAGGTTTAAACACAATTCAAAATGAACGACTGCCATGAACCATCACATGTAAATTATTGCTTATTAAATATCAATACCGTGTTTTTGAGAATCGACAGAATATCACAAAACATTATAATCGAAAGTGTATTGATATTTTTGAACGCGTCTAGTTCCACCTTGGCTGTGTTTTAACATTCAAAGCACCCAAACATTTATCACACCTGCACATCTGGGTGATGCCGTTAAATGTGCGTTAGCATTTTCAACCTCTCTTTCCCCAGAACGACCACCTACGTGAGATGATTACTGAATGTAAGAGTTCAAATCTTAATTATGACAGAACATTGAAAATGCACTGCACTGGCTCATACATGTACACTTTCCCCTTTTCTTAATTTTTTATTATTATATATATTTATTAGGGTTGGGAACGATTAACCGATACGACTGGATATCCGGTTTGACAAGCGAGAGATACGGCTGCGTCGGTAGCAGCCTCCTCAATCGATACGAATCCTTAGATGAATCGATTGTAGAGTCATGGATTCGGGTATCGCCAGACTAGCAATCGGTTGACTGGCTTTAACAGTTTGCATCTCTAAAACAACGCGAGAGCCGGCGGCATGCTCCGTAGCAGGCATTACTGACAACGATAATGGATGTAAACATCAGCGCCAGCTTGACCAGTGGAGCTGAGGAACAGAAGCTAATGCTGGTT
>NC_065528.1:29934310-29972781 GCF_006386435.1 Epinephelus moara | reverse complement strand
TCTTTTACAAATTTGAAAATACTGTAAGAATGTCACTTCTATAGAATTGGCTTCTTTATTTTATAATATATGATTAATGTCTACATCAACAAATGTTAACCATAGAATCGTATCAAATCGTATCGAATTGTAACGTTCCTACACTGTATCGAATCGCATCGAATCGTTCTGTATTAAAAATATATCGTTTTTGAATCGTATTGTAACCCGTGTATCTAGATATGTATCGAATCGTCTATCACAGAGAGATTCCAAACCCTATTACTTACGCAGTTAAAGATCGACATAGCGTCAGTACAGCTTGCAGATGTAAAGTTAGCCGACTTTACTTTTGTCAGAACGCGCCATAATGACTTCCAGTATGGCGACCAAGACGAACCGGGACAGAGAGAACATACGGAGAGTAGCTCTGAGTAAATAGATCCGCTTTTTACTTCTGGAACCTCCCATCGACAACAGGCCCTCATGGAGGACTTGGCTCAGATTCTGGAGTTACTCTCTTATCCTGAGGCCTCCTTAAGGAATCTGATCCTGTTTTTGATGCGGGAGGTGGAAACCTCTTGCAACCGCATGCCTTTGCTGACGTCGACCCCAGCAGGATTTGAACCCTAGACTTTCCGCATGGAAGACGGGTCTCGCCAGAATTATAGCTACAGTGATGTAAACTCCCTCTAGTATAGCTGTAGTCCCAGCGCTGTCAGGAAAAACAAAGCTTCCATTCAAAAGGGGAAACTAGCTAACAAAGTAATTACACCAGCTGTCGAGACAGGGGGGGTCTTGTCTATCTCTGCACTTCAAACTGAGTTGGAGTAGACCCGCGTTGCCATCTCCTCTGAAATGCAAGCATCCCTCACACCTATAAACCAACAAAAACTTGATGACTCTGAGCCTCATTTTGCTAAGATAGAGGAAGCCCATACTGACGATAGTGACAAATGGTGATTCAGCCAGTTTGCATACAATCAAAGCAGGTTTAGCTCAAACACAGGAGCCAGAAATCGACCCAACTCTAACTCCAGGGTGTATCAGAACACTGTTACATCATTGTTGGGTGTGTTTACAGATGTAACAGACTCAAAAAACTTGCTGCTTTTAAACCTACTATTAAACACGACTAATAATGCAGGAGCATCAAACCGTGGAACCTGAGCAGACTGTGCCACATGCCTTGCAGAAGTGACTTCTCACAGATCCTGAACCCTTGGTTTTCCTGTAAGTAGAACGTTTCTGTAAAGAGGAAGGCCCTCTGTATACGACAGCCCCCTGCAAACATCATTTGAAGGCTTCCAATGGTACAATACCCCGACTGAAAATAACCCACCCTCCCACCAGGATGCACTGGCCTACTTCCCAAAGTGCTCACATCTGGCAGAGAGACATAAAGCCCCTCTAAGGTTCTTTTGAGAAACCCTTGCTTTATATTTAAAGATCTTATTCCCTCAAAGTCTCTTGCTCTAGTTCCTTCCTCCGTCCAACTCTCCCTGCCTCTCTGTATCCGTGTGATACGAGAGTTTATGCGCACAAGCTTTTTGATTGTGTTCTCTTCATCCGCGGTTTCCGGCCACGAAGGGGCACGTGGATCGATGAGATGTTTAACATACTCCCTCTGCTTTTTCAAGCCTGCAGCGAACAAGCCCCTCACCATCGACCCCTAACCCCACCCGCTGGTGCCGATCGAAGGCCCCCCCGTCACGTGACCGCCTTACACAACACTCACGGGAGGTCCTCTTCTCACCAGGCCGCCTCCCACTTCCTGCTCAGCCGCTGGTTACCGAGGTGAACCATCGCCATGGGCAACGGACCAAAAGAGAAGGAGGAGGACCGGGAGGAGGGAGGTGAGTCGGAGAGGAGATGTGAATAGATGTGAGAAGAGGGCATGAAATCGATGAGGCCATGCAACAGCTTTGCAGCTCATGTGCCCACACGCTGAGATAGAGATGCAGACGGGAACACACACACACACACACACACACAGACACACACACACACACACACACACACTGGCGCGCGCACACACACACACACACAGTAAAGTAGAGAGTGAGATGACCTGGCATTCACAACTGCCAACAATCTCGTCCATATTACAGGAACGAGCGAGAATGATACACACATTCCTCCCTCACAAGTTAAATGTTTCATCCATTTTTAGACTGCACAAATTAATCTTCTCCACCTCCACTGACATGAATATGAGTTTTAACTTTAACTCTCCTATAATTAAAGCAGAGCTTTCGCGTTTCATGCAGGAGATTTCAGGAGTTTCATTTTTCACAGAGCCTGTGTTGCAAAAGGTCTTGTGTTTCTTTTAAATGTCACTCGGCTAAAAACAGGGTTGCATTTAAGCAGCAGTAGGACTAGTGATATTTAACAGAGAGGGAAATTAGAGAGGCTGCGAGAACACTCTGCTTGTCAACCTCACAGCCGAGGATATATTTATAAAGAGACATCTATGGTAACAGCTAATACCTGACTGAATTAAAATGTGTCTCGCAAAGTCACTAAGCAGGTTTATGAGAAATAATTTAATCAAAAGTTTTGACTTGAAACAAGTCGCTGTGTAATTAAGATAAAAAAAAAACAACAGCAGCAGCTACTGTCACTTCATTTACAAACTAATTCAGAGAGAATCAGTTTTCAGAGTTTTTTATTTTATTTTTGTTGTCAAGGCTCTTCAACTGAGGACCCTTAGAGACTGAAGGAATATGCAGTCCCTCCAGAAAATCGCAATCGCAATAATTAACGCAAATTCAATGAAGGTCCGCAATATTTGCGGGGGTGTGCAATTTTTCAAAAGTCCCACAATTTTTCCACATCTTCCGGCTTACTGGATTTGAAACGTCATCAGACGCGTCATCAAATCGCACTAATAGCACTGCAATATGGAGAAACGCTCTGTATTGACAAAAGAATTTGCACTGTTGAAATGCATACAATATGTGTAGATGTAGCTACGATGTTGTTTTACAGTCACATTGTCTGGTTTGAGAGCTACAATATTCACTCAGGAGATTTTGCAACATTATTGGAGTCCATGTTTTGAAACTAATTAAATAAAACGAAAAAAGAGAGCTATCAAAAACATTTGCAGCTATTTTTTGTAATATTCAGTATGATTATTATAGAAAGAGATTACATTACTTATTTTTTTGGCGGTAGTAGTTAAAAAAAAATATATATTTTTTTTTTTCCTCCTTTTGTCATTAGCCGCAATTTTAGTCATTTCCCGCAATTTCCCGCAAAAAAAAAAATCACATAAAAATGCTGCAATTTTTATCGCAATTTTTGACAAAATTGGCTGGAAATTCAAAGTTTTTTTGCCGCGAAATCCTGGAGGGACTGAATATGATTAAATTAAAGGGTAACTGAGGAATGGACACATAATTTGAGGTTGCCAACAACCCGGTTTTATACGTCCAAAGCACTTCTATTAAAAAACAGGAACTGCTTGGCAACCAGACCAGGCCTCTCATTGAGACAGGTGTTTGTCAAAATGTGGAGCCAAATCGGGCTAGTAAAAGGGACTGGCCGCTTAACTGGGACTAGGCATTTAATTAGGTATTACGGTACAATATGAAGTTGTGAAAAGCGCCTTTTAGGTGGTTGTAAAACAGGAGTCAATTACCACATCCACACTAGGGTTACAACTAACGACAACTTGCATTGTCAATTAATCTGATGATTATTTTCTCGACTACTCGATCAGTTGTTTGGTCAAAATGTGTGGAAATGGTGACGTAGTGTAAGGAGTAAAAAAACTTTTACTTTATAATATTACTTTATATCCTCCATTATGAAGAAATAACATCCTTTGCTAGCTTGATGCTAATGGCAGTACTCAGCTGGTTGATAATGTCACGCCATCGTTTTTCCCTTTCTTACTCATTTGTGGTAACGTCCCCAGAGGAAACATCAAAAATGCCGGGGTTTTGTTGATGTACAGTTGTCTATGGCAGCAGATCGTTCTGTCTTTCTATTGGTCAAAGTGATGGCTGTGACAGGAGAAGTCATGAACGACAAAAATAAAATCAAACATGCTAGACTTTCTGTGTGGACAGTGAGTGGCATCTTTGACGCAGTGTCGGCTATTGTCTACTATGACAGACAACACGAAATGAAACATGGGCATCGGGGAATAATCAGGCTGATATCGTGTAGTGTGAACATTACATTTTCAAATGGCATTTTGAAAAGAAAATGAACACCGTACACTTGAGTTAACGGGTCATGAGTTTTTCAAATGTGTGTCTTGGCACTTTGAGCCAAGTGCTATCTAGTTCCATTATATCAGAATGAAGGCAGACATTTCTACAGCAGATATCTCCAACACTCAGCAAATCACATTAAAAATATTTAGGCTGATAAATATCACTGCAGGTAAGAGGAAAAATATTTCAATTTTGGGGTTAACTGTCCCTTAAAATTCCTAACTTTAGCACCCCCCAGTGGCAGTATAAAAAAATCCAAATTATGTACTGTATGGGTCGACCTTACACTTGATCAGACATTCCTTTAACGAACCACCCCCGCACACTTCACTGAGTGACAGACCACTGTGAAAGCCTCCTGCTCTGTGACCACAGAGCCAGCACAATAGCCACACTGTGTTTAGAGCACCTCAGCGGCCACTCGGTGGGGGTCACCTCTCCAGCCGCGCAGTTTCAGCTCAAGCCTCTGCTGTGCGGAGGGGAGACGAGCGCAACTGCACAAGAGCCTCCATTACGGCTCCGGCACAAGAGCCCTGCTCCATTATGGCTTTCACATAAGGGCCTTCATTCGGGCTCTTAGTCATTCTAATGAGCTGTGCTTTGCAGCTCTGCAGAGCCTCTGACTCGGTCTGTGCCGGGGCCCCGTGTAACAGCTCCCACGCGACTCCAGGCAGCCCCTAATGCAGGAGAGCGCTCAATGAGGATTGTGATTTTTTTATTTCTGTAATTGTGAAGCTTCAGAGGGCTCTTAGGCAGAGATTTAATGGCGTCTAATGGAATCTCATCACAGAACAACAGAGAGAAAAGGACGGAGAGGGGGAGCACTGACTAATGTCTCTGCATACTTTTGCTTTGCAGTTGGCCCTTAATTCTGTGAATGCAATCACCTTTTTCAGTCCTATCTTCTATAACATATTTGGTACATATGCTTTTGTGTGTACATGCGTATATTTAAAAAGGTACATTCAATGTTAATGTAGTCTGACTCACCGGATGCAGACTGTGGCTGTGAACCTGCCTTTGGCCAGCTGTTTAGGCCTGCATTCCCCAGTGACATACATCGGTTATGCTGCGTTGACATGGAATCAGGGAGATGGTGGACAGCAAACAGATTTCGTTTTAGTGGACGAGAGCAGGACGGTAAAATTAGGTGAGGCTGGCAGAGAGTATCAGCAACGTTAACAGTGAGTGGCATTGCCATTCAGAGTTAAAATACTGTAACTTTTTTGCCATCCCACCCAACAGTATTCACAACCAGACGCTCCCTGACAAAAGGCGAAAACACGGGAGGTCCGGACAATTCCTGGTCATAACGAGAAAAATAACGTAAAACAATAAACTAGAAATTATTTTATTTAATGTATTTCATTCCATTCTTTATAAACAATACAGTATTACCATCGCAACATATAATCAGGCATGTTTTGTTTGACTGTCCTGCCATTCTGCCAGGCTGTTTTTTTTTTCCGACCATCCAGGAGGTGTTGTACATCGATTGTATGATTCCATGTGAACGCAGCATTACTGGGGTATTTTGTGCAGTTTCCTTTTGTGGAGAATGATTCATTTCAACATTGCATCCCCACACGATGGCGCGTATATCTTACAAAAATGCACGTCAAACAGTTCATATCGTAAAGTAAGAAATTAACGCCCCATGAATGACATTACATACATAACGTACTTAAGAAGGAGCATTTCTGTCAACAACAAATGCATGAATGAGTGAGAGGAAGTGGCATCCCCGGACAAGACAAACAACGAAACAGAAAGAGAGAGCGACCAGTGGCCCGGGAGAGTCCTCAGGGTTGGGCACAAGAACTTCTAAAGCAGTTTGCTGATGTTAAAGAATCATTTGAACAAAAGTTTGACGTACTGAAGGAAAGTTTGACACACAGAGCAGCGAATTGGCAATTTAGAAGACTTCAGAAGTGCTCATACCAAAATGGGCCGGGACCTCTCCAAAGAAGTGCAACAGCTTAAAACGGAAAGATACGTACTAGACGTAGAGATCAGCACTTAATATAAAGTTACGTACGTTAGATTTAGTTAAGTAAAGTTAATTTGGTTAGGTTTATGAAAAAAAATACATCGTAAAGATGTACCTTAAAATAACTCAAAGTTCTCTTGGTTTCGCACAGTTCCGAACGCCAGTCTCCTGGTGAGAGTCCTGTTTCGTAAAGTCCTATGTTTTTTGACCTTTCCGCCACCTCACCCTGCCTCCTAAGCAAACTATTCCTTCTTTACTCTCGTCAGCACATTGGTCAAGTGCTCACAGCCTTCCCAGTTACATGGGTTACATACAATTACTGGCTCCTGATTATGTGGGATATATATATGCAGATTGTTGTACGTTACTTTTCGTAGCTATACATGCAAACATACAAACAACTCAATTTTAATGTCAGTGCTCACTTCCCCAAGTGCAAATGTTATACCAAAACAAGTTCCCTGCCAACACTATAATGCAAAGGCACCGTCGCTGCATCCCGGGGCCTCCCTAGTGTAGTGGTTAGAGCCCCCTCCATGCGGAAGGTCCAGGGTTCGAATCCCGCTGGGATCGTCAGCAAAGGCATGCAGGATCAGATTCCTAAAGGAAGCTTCAGAACAAGAGAGTAACTCCGGAACGGGAGGTTCCAGATGTAAAAGCGGATTCACCGTCACTGCATCCTGGGCTTAGCGCCACCCAAGACAACTGTGATTGGTTTAAAAAAGGCTAGCACTAGAGAAAGGTATGGCTATGTGAGAGTAATGTTTTTGAAAAATTTACTTGAAACATCTTAAGTTATGATCTGATGTAAAGGATATAGTGCGTCTTGAGATACTGAAGATTGCTCGTCTTATGATAATCACCAACTGGGAGCCATAATTTACCCAGCATTTAATATACCACGACATCACTGGAGAAATGTGTGTGTTTCTCCGTATATATTCAATTCTGCCTGCATCTTTAACTTCCAGTGGTCTTTGACTTTTCTCTTCCTCGCTCCACTTTTTTTCCCGGTTATTTCCACCTAAGGCTACAAACGACAGCATCCCTAACTCTCTTTCACTCTGATATCCCTTTATTCCCTCTGCAGCCATCTCATATTTCTCTCGCTCTTGACCACGCAAAACAGTCTCTCTCCTATTTGTCTCCCAGCTGGTTCAGGTTAAAGCCTCCTACTCGCGTCTTAAAATTTGCCTCGGCGGTACAGTTAAAAATGACAAGTTGTTGCAGTGTCAGCGGTCATGGTTAAATGCCAGCCAGCTTTTTTGTAGAACAAGTGCACACACAGGAGACGGCGCAGCCAGACAGTTGTTGCTCACCGGGTAGCTCTCTCAGTGACCTGTCTTAATAAGAGGCTGCATAGTCCAGAAAGCATCATCATCATCTGAAGGTAGAGAAAGAGCACAGACTCTATGTATAGCACAAATGGGGAGTCTGCTGCCACATAAGCCTTTTAGATGAGGTTACAAATAAAGTGTATGAAATGCAAAGCAATAGGAAATACATTCTGCTGCAAAGAAAATGTCCTCTAACAGTGGTCATGTATAGAATGAATATGGCTCATGTAAATAATTTTCATCATTCAACTGCATCTGAAACTGATCCAAAGGAAAACTCTCTGCTAGCATATTCACAGTTTACATAAATTCAGTGACAATTTTTACACTTTAAGGTCCAGACAAGATATAAATTTAGACAACACCATTTCTTTCACCAGTTGCTAGCATGACTCATACCAGAGCAAATCTCTGCTCGTCGCTAGGCTAACATTGCTATGTAAAATGCCACAGGCTTGTGCTAATAATGTTAGCATGTTGTGTTTGTTTGGAAAACGTGTTTAGTGTGAGACAGTTGTTTTGTCAGTGAACCTTCTGAATTGTAATGGAGATGAATTTTGTAACGTTACCTTTGTTAAATGTTGCTGTTGTCCCTGGCTTCAAATGAGTAAAGTTTGCTAGCTGCAAGGCTAATTTGCACAATGCAAAATGACATAAGTTTGTACTAACAGTGTTAGCATGTTATATTTGTTTGGAAGATGTGTTTAGTATAAGATAGGGATGCACCGAAATGAAAATTTGTGGCCGAAGCCGAAGCCGAATAATATTAAACGCTTGGCCGAATACCGAGTACCGAATACCGAGTACCGAGTACCGAATACCGTTGTTTAGTTTTTCATTAGTTTTTGCAGATGAACCCCCTCCAGATTAGTGTTGTCACGGTACCAAAATTGGATCCCACTGTACGATACCAATGAAAATATCATGGTTCTGAGGAGTATCAGGATACCACAGCGAAAATGTGCCTTTTGTTATTTATAAAAAGATAAATCACTTTTCTATTATAGGCTACATCAATGATATTTCAGTGGAATAAATTGCTTATTGACTTATTCATACTTCAAAAACAGCATCAATAAGTGATGAACATAGGGGGNAATGTGTGTTTTTTTGCAATATTCGGCCGAATATATTCAGTTACCGAATATTCGGTGCATCCCTAGTATAAGACAGTTGTTTTATTGAAACTTGTGAGCTGTAATGGAGCAGTGTGTTGTAACGTTACCTTTGTTAAATGTTGCTGTTGTCCCTGGCTTCATATGAGTAGAGGAAAAGTCCGCTAGCTGCTAGGCTAATTTATACAATGTAAAATGCCATAGGCTTGTGCTAATAACGTTAGCCTGTTGTATTTGTGGGGAAAATGTGTCCAGATAAAGACAAGTGCTTTGTCTGTGAATGCTGCGAGTTATAGTGAAGCTGATTTGTGTACTTGTGTTTGAAATGGTTGCGATTACGCCATGTTTAATGTGTGTTTTGAATCAACTAAACTTTGACATAATTATCATTTACATGTTTTGCAGCAGTAGAGTTTCAAACGGGAAAAATTCCTATCTTTGCATTTAATTTCGATCACAGTCTGTTTTTTATAAAAGTGCTTGTGACGTCTCAAATATGGCTTTGAGTCGCAACTGAACATATAGCCCATTTCGTAGAAAATACCGAGATATATATCATGTATTGCCAGCCAGCCTGCAAATACTGAGATATGAATGTTTGTCCATATTGTCCAGCTCTAACATGAAGAAGGCATAACTGACAAGTTACATGATTAACTGCAAGTCCTGGATCTAATTAGAAAATAAAACAGGGATACAGCAGGTTACAGACGACATGTATATAGTGCACACAGAGATTTCAGTAGAAGGCACAGAGGGAAAAACATCTGCTTTATTTAACTGTAGCAAAGTTTCTGAAGTTTGTACATTCTTCAGAAACTTTGGCTGGCAGTAACACAATGGCATGACTTTTCCAAATAAAAAAAAAAAAAATCTTTTTGAGTTGCTGTCTGTCTCTCCCTTGAATTTCCCAACACCAGCTCAAAAGACACTGTGATTACAGTCATTTTACCAGGCAATAGTCTGACAGTTGCTGTATCAGTGTCTGGACCCACCCAGTCACAGCATGCACCCAGCTGTGTCTTCCCACTCTGCACTACAGCCACAGTGTAACCTCTTATCATAGAGGCATAACCCAGTGCCTGGCATTAATCTATAAATACATACATGTGAATTAAAGACATTACTCTGAAGTCAGCTGTTTTAATCAAACATTTCATCACACAACATTATTATTATTGATTAAATTGACTCCACTAAAACACACGTGGCTTAACAGAAAAACATTTATGCTTTAACACATTGTTATTGATTTTTGCACCGAGCCGTATCAATATGGGTCTTGTAGAGCCAAGAGGAGAATTTCCTCTCTGACGGCCGAGGCGGATCAAAGCCTGTCTTTCTGTGCGTGTTGGGAGGTGCAGCTGTATCAGCAGGAGAGCTGCTGGAGCTCTGGCCAGGTCCAGCTTCTCTCCCATCAGGTTAATCAACCACCTGAACCCAAACTGCAAACTGTCAGCTTTATGCCGTATAGTTGCACAGCTGTCACGACTGAAACAAGGACAGAAGGCTGTGGCACACGTGTAAAAGTGTGTCAGAATTGTTCTCGCCACTCGCGCCACCATAACCCTACTTGCTTTTGTTTTATAAGACCTGTCGTACATTCAATTCATCTGTGTCTCCTCCCCTGAGCGACACTTGATGTGTGTGTAGACAGGCAGGAAATGGCACTTCAAAATAAAAGCTCTGTGGTGGAAATTCACTTTACTTAAAAATAAAGTGTATTTTTTACAAACTTGACATGTTTTTGAGTCACTTGGGGTCCATTTAGAACAGACCAGCGACCCACTTTTGGACTGTGACCCACCAATTGGGAACCAGTGGTCCGTACCATTATAGGGGAAACACAGAACTTTAACTTAATACGTTATTTTCTATCACTATATCAACATATTTCATGATATATTACATTGTCAGTCTGTCTCTGAAATATCAAGCTGGCAAAATACACTGTAAATCAATGTACCTTATGACACTGACCCTAAAAAAATCCTTAAACTAATATTACAGGGACACAGTCATCTCAGTAAATGGTAAAGAAAAATATATTTGAAAGCTTAAATTTACATCACAATGTTCCTCTTAGGCAGACATCATCTGTGACCTATTCTAACTCGGTGCTTCATTTCAAATTGACTAGTCTAATCTTGGGTTTTCCCCTGAACACACGACTGAAAGGTCTCCCAAACTAATTTCTGGTGTCCCTCAGCTGCAGCATAAAAGTCAGCGTTAAGCACTGAGTCTCCCTCTGGTTTGCACAATCAAGCCTGCTCCCTCCTCAGCGACATCGCCGCACTCGTCTTGCCACCATCCCCATATAAAGGCACTAATTTAATTATTGTGTACACTTTGCTATAATCTCCTGGCCTGGTTTCCCTTCCCTTTAATGGACTAACAATGCTTGAAGATACTCACAGGGATGAAACATGAATCGGCAGACAATGTTTAACATAGCTCTATACTTTGGTTATTTGCAGGGGGGATTAATTCATCATGGATATTAGCAGGAATGCAATTATTTTGCATGCAACCATATGGAAAATGTCATCAGCGCAATATTAGAGACTATAAAACATGTGGTACAGTACATTACGGTGAATTATATTCCAGCAGCGGCAGAATGCATTCAGCAGCAGGCTGTTAAAGATTAAATACAGTATACCATTTTCACTCCCTGAAACGGTACGCTCATGTTCTACAAAGAGATGCATCCGCACGGAAATCTAAGCGAGGTGTGTGTTTTCTCCCATGCATGGAGACATGCTGCATGTGACAGAGAGGAGAAAGAGCAGAGAGGAGTATAGAGAGAGAGAAAGAAGACATCGAGAGAGATCAAAGGTTGACACACTGACAGCTGTCTTTGATTCACCTGTAAGCCATCCCAAGCACGCACACACACACGCTCAGGAATGCATGCCGGCAACATGCACACACACACTTACACACAAACGCACACAACAGGGGTGACAGCACAGAGCAGCGAATTTACATTAATAAGACTTCTTGTTTTTCCCTCACTTAGACAAGAGATATTTGAAGCATTTATTAAATTATTAATCTATTTATTTATTCATTTAGTCAGTCAGTCAGTCATGTTTTTTTCATGGCTGAGAAGCTCAGTGTAATTTCATTGAGCTACCAGATGGTTGAGGGTTTAATTAACAACTTCAAAAGCAATAACTGGAGAGCTGGCCAAATACACAGACACACACACTCGCATCGATACACACGCACGCACGCACATTATTAGCTGCCTATGCAAAAGTCCTGCGCAAGCACAAATGCATATCATCCACACTCGCTTATTAATTCATACTGCACAGAAATCAAACAGAAAAGCGGCCATTGTACTCTCAGCGTGTTTATGTACAGTTCCTTTCTCCTCGTTATGGAGGCTGCTCCCCCCCAGCTCCCCAGACTGTCTGTGTAGGCGATAGTTGGAGTGGAGGGGAGGTGCTGTGGATGGGCTCGGGGCTCCCAGACTGTAAGTCACACCCTGCTGATTGGATCTTACTGGCCTCTCGGGGACGATAAAAACACCCCGTCTTCCCTTCATCTCTCCCTCCTCTTTGGCTTTACTGGCAACCGCAGCCATTATTCCACTATAATGACATTATTTTGATTGGCGGAGCAACAGTGGGCCTTCATCTGCTCGCATTAGGCATGGTAATCAGACAGCACTGGGTTATGTTAATATGAGTGGCACGGGGCAAAGAGCCATTAACCCGGCCTGGGGGTCAGACGGCCTCTGCAGTTTCTGGCTCTCTTCTTTAGACACAATGCACACGATCCACAGACAGCAGCAGTGTGGTGGCCTCCTTCAGTTAAGAGTCCATTCACTGATGTAACTGGCTAGAAATACACTCATGGGAAGCCAATATGGATAAAAAATGAGTCGCAAGAACAGCTGGCATTAATTCAGTAAACGCTATGGTGTGGAAGTGTAATCTAGGTTTCTAATATCATTTGCCACCAAAACTTCCAAACTGTCTTCCTTGTTTATGTTTACACTAAATTTCTCTGGACAGCACACTATTATTGGTGCCATGTGAAGTTGGCAAAGTTGCCCAAAGTGGATCATACCCAATAACTGTATGTAGAGATGGGAGTTGCCAGAAAACTGTGTTGGCATCGCACATTTCTGCAAACCACAAATATGTTACATTTGCACGTTTCATACATATGTCAACATTTCTAAAGTGACAGTATATGAGCAGATGATGTCATCGAGAGTTTGAGGGGATGATGCATGGTTTGTCACCCAACTGGTTGTGGTTGTCAATCTGTTTGCGTTTGATCAAATCATTGCTTTTTCCATTGGCTTTTCAGGCTCCCAAAAAATGTAGTTTTGTAGAAACCCATGTGTTTTTTATAGCAGCTTGTTAGGGTCCAAACATGGGTGTTTTGTAGTGACCTGTCTCTGTGCTTCCATTAGCTTTTTAGGGTTCAAACAAGGGTGTTTTGTAGAAACCTGTCTCGGTACTTCCATCAGCTTTTTAGACTCCAAACGTGGGTGTTTTGTAGAAACCTATCAGTGTGTTTCTATCAGTTTTTTGGGCTCCAAACATGGGTGTTTTGTAGAAACCTGTCTCTGTGCTTCCATTAGCTTTTTATGCTCTAAATGTGGGTGTTTTGTAACCACCAGTCAGTGTTTCTCCAGCAACTTTTAAGGCTCCAAACAAGGGTGTTTTGTAGCTACCCTTCAGTGTTTTCTTATTGGCTTTTTAGGCTCCAAATGGGGGTGTTTTGTCGCCACCCTTTAGTGTTTTCTTATTGGCTTTTTAGGCTCCTAACGTGGGTGTTTTGTAACAACCTGTCAGTGTTTCTCCAGCAACGTTTAAGGCTCCAGGGGCGGCAGTAGCTCAGTCCATAGGGACTTGGGTTGGGAACCGGAGGGTCGCCTGTTCAAGTCCCCGTCCGGACCAAAATATGGAGCGTGGACTGGTAGCTGGAGAGGTGCCAGTTCACCTCCTGGGCACTGCCGAGGTGCCCCTGAGCAAGGCACTGAATCCCCCAACCGCTCAGAGCGCCTGTCATGGGCAGCCCACTCTGACATCTCTCCACTTAGTGCATGTATAGGTCCTGTTTGTGCGTGTGTGTTCGGACCTGTGTGTAATTGACAAACAGAGTGAAAAATTGAATTTCCCCTCGGGGATTAATAAAGTATATAAAAATAAATAAAAATAAAAAAACAAACGTAGGTGTTCTCTAGTGACCCGTGTCTGTGCTTCCATTAGCTTTTTATGCTTTAAATGTGGGTGTTTTGTAACCACCAGTCAGTGTTTCTCCAGCAACTTTTAAGGCTCAAAACAAGGGTGTTTTGTAGCCACCCTTCAGTGTTTTCTTATTGGCTTTGTAGGCTTCAAATGGGTTTGTTTTGTCGCCACCCTTTAGTGTTTTCTTATTGGCTTTTTAGGCTGGGTGTTTTGTAACAACCTGTAAGTGTTTCTCCAGCAACGTTTAAGGCTCCAAACGTAGGTGTGCTCTAGTGACCCGTCTCTGTGCTTCCATTAGCATTTAGGCTCCAAATGTGGGTGTTTTGTAACCACCAGTCAGTGTTTCTCCAGCAACTTTTAAGGCTCCAAACAAGGGTGTTTTGTCGCCACCCTTTAGTGTTTTCTTATTGGCTTTTTAGGCTGGGTGTTTTGTAACAACCTGTCAGTGTTTCTCCAGCAACATTTAAGGCTCCAAACGTAGGTGTTCTCTAGTGACCTGTCTCTGTGCTTCTATCAGCTTTTTAGACTCCAAACATTGCTGTTTTGTAGTGACCTGTCAACGTGTTTTCATACGTTTTTTGGGCTCCAAATGTGGGTGTTTTGTAGCAACCTCTCTCTGTGCTTCAGTCAGCTTTTTAGGCTCCTAACAGGGTTGATATGTAGTCACCTTTCAGTGTTTTTATCAGTGGCTTTTTAGGCTCCAATTGCATGTGTTTTGTAACAACCCATCTGTGTTTCTCCAGCAGCTTTTCAAGTTCCAAACGTGAGTGTTTTGTAGTAACCTGTCTGTGTGTTTCCATCACTTTTTTGAGATCCACCCCCTGGTGGGTGGCTGCAGTATAGGCAGTATAGGACATTAACCCCGCCCCCTCCATCTTTAACGGACCAGGCATGGGCCAAACTTAAAAAAATCAAAATACATGTTTTGTCATTTTAGGTAATTCTCATTGAAGTTCTAATAGGTTTGTTTTTAAATGTGTTATTTGATGCTATAAAAAGGGCATGTGATGTCATAATGGACAGCTGTGTGTTTCAATCTGTGTGCTTGCGATCGAGGGTGCTGCTTGTGACTGGGTGGGAAGGGTGTATGGGCGGTAACTTGATGCCGCAGCTCAACTTCCCAAATGCCACTGTGCAGACCCTGGCACCAAATGATGTCACCAGCAAAAGATGGCAGCACCCATAACCAGGATAATTTGGCTTCATTTTTGTACTTTGGGAGTGAGCAGAGACACACTATACATCTTTATATACAGTCTGTGGTCCTACCTAAACAATGGAAAGAGAGAATATGAGCAGAGATGGAATGTTGCTTCTCTTTTCATTCTTATGGCCGTCACATTTCTCCTAAGCCATGTACAGTATGCATTGGTTTCCAAGAACACTCTTAAGAGGGTGGGTGAGCTAAATAGAGGAACACTGGGTCCAAGCATAGGGTTGACTTGGGCCAGCTGAAGAATGAAGGATGAAACAGCATTACTGCTCTGTTCTCGATGGACGTCCGTTGCACTGTGGACCACACTTATTAAGGTAGGAATAATAGGTGTTGACTATGTACTTGTGACCACCCCCAGTCACCATATGGTTCTGCAGAGTACATTGTAAATTGCTTTACTGCAGGGTGTGAAGAGACCATGTAGTCATAACAAATGAAAGGTTATTATCCAGGGTGTAGTTACTCTCTAAAGCTTGGGCTGATAAGAGCTGAACTGGTGCAATTAGGTGACTGTGGTCTGACATTGCTGCATGGAGATGTCCCATTAGGACACATAAATCCTGGCTTAAATACAGGGGAAGCCATTGTCAGTATGGTTGGTCTTTACGTTTTCTCGCAAGGATGAAAAATATCAAAAAGATGAAATGAGACAAAGACACATTCACAACATGCCATATTGATGCCTACATTAAACAAGTAAAAGAAAGTGCACTGATAATAATCGTGGCAGAATGGGCTCAATCATCTAATCTGCTTGCCAAAACCAAGGGACATCTAAAAAGTTTGTTTGCCCGAAATTGGCAACAGCCACCAGACTGCATTTGTTAGCGATACTGGATCAAGTCAACGGGGAATCGAGACAGTTGGCTCATTTAAATTCTCCCAAAAAAGTTATGTTACTTGTTTCTACTCTTACTGTAGGTCAGAAAACCAAATGGCTTGAATGTGTTTGATTTCCAAAAGAAATAGTTTAGGTCCCTGTTGACTTTCAACCGATGCCAAAAAATTCTATCAGCAGGCGCCAGTCGGTTTCTTAAATAAAACACATGAAAAAAAACAGGGAAAAAAATCTCCTTAGATGTTATGAAGGAACGCCTGATTAATAACGAATATAGTAGCTTATGAAATTCTGAGTTTGCCCTTTAGATTAGTGAATGTGTCCATGTGTGCGAGTGTTCGGAGAGCCACTGTGCGTATGGTGTGTAGATAGCATACATATTTCCTCGCTGTCATCCATTGTTTGCAGGGTAAACAGGACAATGAGGATCTTCAGAAGGCCTCCAGATCAATGTCCTTCCTGCTGGAAATGTCAGTCCAGTCTATTCATTAATCTTTTGCCACCAAACAAAACAAAGAGCTCTGTTAGATATTGGACCATCCACCATTGCTTTGATGAATAATCCCCCTTTGCTCACAACAAAGGGAAATTGCTTATTGTACAATTTTGCCACCTAAATCAGATTCCCTCTGTGTCTACCTTTACTTTTAGCATTAAAAGGTGTATATACAACCATGCACAGGTTTCCAGGGACTATCTGTGTGCTGGCCATAATGAAGGCCCACACGTTTACACAACAACATCTGCAATTTATCAAACTAAATTTCAACATAAATCATTTTTAAATTTACCACCTGGTCACCTCAACAGATCTTTCATGTTTATTTTTGCAGGACAGAAAACAAAAGGTTGCTTGTCAGCATAAAAGAAACGTGGGTCTTTTCAATCATAGAAACAAATGGCCAATGCTCCTGCTTATCTGGTGAGGAAAGTCTCATTGTTAGCAGTCTATTACAGGCCAACAAAAACACCATGTTCCAGGTAGCTGATTCTCAACTACATCTCTGGAGCAGAGACTTTGACTAAAAGCACTTCTGTGCCAAAGAAACACAAATTCATACGTTTAGGTTTCTGTCTGGATTTGCAACACCTCAAAAAGGTGATATGATCAGTTTCTGGGGTAGGGATGTCACGATTACTTGATTTCACTATTAACCGCGATTTTAAACACCACGGTTAATTATTCGTAAAGATTCCTCAACACCGTCACTCGCCAAAGATTATGCCGCGACGCGGAACCATATACAGTAGGTCAGCGCAACTCGCACGGAACGAAAACAAAGTTACACAAGCGGCGTCTCCGAGTGATGAAGTATGGATGAAGAAGACTTATCCCCCCCCCAAAAAAACGGATAAAGTCAGCCATGTGGGAACATTTTGACTATCACAAAAATGACCACGGGGTCATTGTTGACGACGGCTTTCCAGTTTGTAAAACATGCTGCAAAAAAGTCGCGGCCAAAGGATCAAACAAGAGCAACATGATACAACACCTGCAGGACAACCACCCGGCTTTACATTCACAAGTAAAGGTAAATGCACAATAACTGGGTTAAAATACGTCAATCTCAATTTATCTAATGTAACACTGAATTAAAAAATTATATGTTAGCGTGTCATTTGCAATTAATGGCGTAGTGGTATGATACGAGTTGGGCTTACAGTGCAACGTGACAAGCTAAGGCACGTCTCAAAAACTTTTTTGATGGATAGTTTTGCAGTTTGTGTGCACACAGCGTGAGGTTGTAATGGTTTTGGGTCTGTGTAGCTCTTTGGAGTGAGACGACAGGCAGAAACTCACGTCCACACGAGTGCGGGATTTCACAAATGCTTGTCGTTTATTTTTACATTAACTTAAAAACACTCCAACCTTACCAAGCCTGGTTGTACGGCTACTATATTTTCATACATGAACAAAATAGTCGCCATACGTACTTCACTGTTGTGTTGAGAGATAAAAGAAAAAGCAGGAGCACATGGAAATAAAACTTAAAGCTCTATAAGGAGTGTTCATGTGATTTTACAGATTTATAGTGTGAAATCAATTAATGCATAATAATTGTGATTATTTCTCTGACAATAATCGTACCAAGAAAATCTATAATCGTGACATCCCTATTCTGGGGCTCCAAACTTGGGTGTTTTGTAGCGACCTCTCTTGGTGCTTCCATCACCTTTTTAGGCTCCAAACATGAGTGTTTTGTAGTGACCTGTCTCAGTGCTTTCATCAGTTTCTGAGGCTCCAAACAAGGGTTTTTTATAGCCACCCTTCAGTATTTTTTCAATGGCTTTTTAGGCTCCAAATGTGGGTGTTTTGTAACAACCCATCACTGTTTCTACAGCGACTGTTGAAGGCTCCAAACGTGGGTGTTTTGTAGCAACGTGTCGGTGTTGGTATAGATATGCAAAAAAGGTAGCACTGTATATTTCCGCAAACCATGGATGCGTTACCTTTGCTTTATGTTTCAACAATACTGTGGTTAGGTTTAGGCACAGAAAAGACTTGGTTATGATTAAGAATAGATCATTTTCTGGATTAAAATACCCGGTTCTGGGGGCAAAGTCCCCGCTAGAAATGCAGTGATGTCTCAGTAAATATCAACTGCTTTTCGTGGCACTGTCCCAGCAGGAAACATAGCTGTGCCTCAGTTAAAAACAACTGCTTTAGGCAGCTCTATCCCAGCAGGAAATGCAGTTATGTTTTGATAACAAACAAATGCTTTTAGGGGCTCTATCCCTGAGTAGAAACACAGCAATGGGTCGCTAAAAACACCCAAGTTTGGTGGCTGAAAAACACCAGAAACACAAGCAGTGTTGCTGTTTGTTGGTGACACTCAGAAGTTAAAAAATAGGGCTGCCCCGACTAAGAATTTTCCTAGTGGACCAACAGTCGTCATTTAGGGCCATCAGACGACTAGTCGCCCGCATGTTTATGATATTAATGTAATTATTAAATGATATATTTTGGTGGTTTGAGTTGAAGGTGTAAGAAAGAATAGTATCAGTAACATTGTTAACACTGTGCTACATTACAGAGAAATACAAAACCGTACTAATGAACCTTCATTAATATAGGCCTATATTTTATCTACAAGTGCACGTCACACACTGAGCGAGCCGCCTGTTAATGACGCTGTGGGCTAATGGACTTGTAGCTACTTCCATGTTTCAGATGATACGTCATGTTTGTAGTCGACCAATGAAGATGAGTTTACATATCACCTTGGGTTCGTCCTTCACCTTCTCAAAATGATCCCACACTTTGGATTTCCTGCCCGACATGTTATTAACTAGCCTGTGGAATAACCGCAGGTACCAGCCCTGGAAATTAACCTGACTCCTGTCTGACTGCTGAGCGTGGACACTTCCTGTGTCTGTCCTTTCAAATTTAGTTCCCACATGGTCAAGTCATATAGGTTTTGATTCATTTTGACGGCACAGCTCCTAATAGAGCTTCACGTTTGATTTTTTGTTTGTTTGTTTTTGTTTTCTGCGACTAAGCGACCAATGAAATCTTGCCGACTAATGATCTTTCCGGTCGACTAACGTTTGATAGACTATTGCGGGCAGCCCTAAAAAGCTCATATACTACGTCACTTTAGAGATAGTGATATGATAAGTATAAAAGCTGCACATGAACGAATTTGTGGTTTGTAGAAACGCACACTGTGAACATTTCCTTCCAGAGACTGGGCTGGATTTGCACTCACAACTGTCGATAGTTTCTGTTTTTGTGTGTGTTATGCACATGTCCCATATATTTAAACCTGAGGTGCACAGAAGCAATTCTCTATCTGGGCTCAGCACTACGGCTGCTGTGAGGAAAAGCCCATCTACCTCCAGTGAAGACTCTGCTGAATGTCACATGTGCCAATGTTAAAGAAAGCAATTAGCCACTGTTGGCATGTCCTGGTCTGTGGATGAGTAATGGCTGGCGGGGCGGGAGTGTCTAGCCCTGATAAATTTTACTGTCCCCCTGCCTTATTAGTACAATGACTAACTGGGGAGGGGGGGGTGGGAGGTAAGGTGAGAGACCACAGGGGGTGTCAAAGATAAACCCAGATTGACAGCAGAGCGTGGTGGCTAAATGCTAATGCACCGAGTGACATTTCCGACGCCGGCCCAGGTTAGCTTAGATGCTGCTGGCGTGCTGACAGACGGCGCTGCAGAGAGACGGGGGGGGGGGGACCCAAAATACCAGTGCACCAACTCTTTCTTCTCCCTCATCCCTTCTTCATTCTCAAAATGAAAAGAAGGTGAAGGAGGGGAGAGGGTTGAGATGTTGTCACGAGGCTTTTATCACAAGTTAGCAGGGTGAGCTAACAGCAGGTGCTTCAGTCATTGATAAAGAGAGTGACATGTAAAGATGGCAGCCTAAGTAGACCAAAGGGAGACAAAGCAGAGAGGAGAAGAAGACAACACTGATATTTAGCCAGAGAAAAGCACCTGCTTTGCCTTCCCATCAGGCACCTGGGGAGTTCAGCCTGAGTCCCACACTTTGTCCACTAAATCCCCAAGCGCTGCTTTTGTTGATAAACCCTCTGCTTCCTCTTCCTCGCCCCCCCTGATTTCTATCTCTACTCTCAATTTCCAGGAGTTGCCAGACCATTGCAGACAGGAGAAAAAGTTTGGTGACTTTTTTTGGCTGGTGGTTGGAAGTCGAACGCCTGACGAGGCAGAGCGAGGTCTCATCTTTCTGGGTGGTCAGACGTGATGGTGTGTTGAAGCTGTGTCTAATTGGCGGTATTTTTAACATCAAGTGGTGTGTCAGCCAAAGAAACCTCAGGAGTTATGAACGCCACCTTTAATGGAATCTAATTAGTGGACGGGTGTGCTAACAGAAAGTCAGTGAGCAGAACAAGCACTCATGTAAATGTGTGTGTGTGTGTGTGTGTGTGTGTGTGTGTGTGTCTGTGTGTCTGTGTGTGTGTCTGTGTGTATGTGTGTTCCTCATCTGATTGCTCAGTGAACAGTTCTGATACCTAATGTATTGTGACAGAATATGTGTGTGTGCGTGCATGCATGTCTGGGAGAGCAGGCATCACAGAACAGAACTTTCTAAAAGGCTGCTGGACCGTATATATTTTGTAGAGGACAAAATAGAACAAGAGTTTTATACTTAATTAGGGCCACAACTAACAATATTTTCATATAGATTAATCAGCCCGTTAGTTTTCACGTTTATTCAGCTCAGTACATAAAATATTTATCACATAAAATATCAAACAATAATGAAAATGCATATCTCATGTTCCCAGAGCCACATCTTTAAATGGCTTGTTTAGTCCAACCAGAAGTCCAAAATCTAAATATTTCCTATTTGCAGGTGGTATAAAACTTAAAGATACTCAGTCAACAAAGATTACACACTTAATAAAGCAGCAAATTCACACATTTGAGAAGCTGTACTCTGAAAATGTTTCAAGCAATGCTCCCTTACTGACAAATCCTGAATGGACTGCTGCATCTCAGATCAGATACTGATGTACTTAGAACTGCTATTTTGAGGGCTTAAGTGTGTTCACACTAAGAGGTACTACCCTGGAAATCCAGAGTTCTCGCCAGAGCATAATTTGAATTTGCTCAGCGAGTCACTCTGGCAATCAGTAATGATGCTCATTACCCATGCCGTTGGAGCCGAGCTGCACCAATCACATCGGTGTATCTGATATAGGCGGGCCAGAGGCGAGCTAAACAGATGACGACAGCGCTGCGACGACGAAGTCCGGAATCAGTCAGTAAACATTGCAAGATGGCTACGGATGAACACCAGTTGTTTGAAACGGCTTTGGCCGCTACAATGAACGAGTTAGACTTGGCTTTTTCTCTAAAAGAGGAACAGAAGACGGCGCTCGAATCTTTCCTTTGCAAGAAAAACATTTTTGCTGTTTTGCTGACCGGATACGGCAAAAGTCTAATCTACCAGTTAGCTCCGCTGGTAGCTAAGCGCTAAATATTGTTCTGATTGGTCATAGTGGTAGCTAAGCGCTAAATATTGTTCTGATTGGTCATAGTGTTATCCAAATGTGTGCAGTGATATTTTCAAATGCATGCTTGGTGCCGCCCCTCAAGTTGGGCCATTTGCATTACTCATAGCCAGACCCTAAATCTTTCTAGATTTGGGTCTGGATTTCCAGGCTAAAGAAGTACGGCAAAACGCAGTGCAAATTAAGTACCCGATAGGTGCACTCATAACGGTCGAAAAGTTGACTGTGGAACGTTGGACATTTCTCACCCTCAATGGTCACCGTGCTACCTATGTAGCAGAAAGACAGAGACCACAAATATGTTTTGAACTAGAGACATGGTGGCCGAGAAGGAGGCTACCACGGTGAACACCAAAGTCTCCAGTTTGTTACTTCAGTGCAGCCCACCCACATGAACTGTATTTGGCTGAGTGTTTCTTTTCGTCATTTGTACTTTATTTTCCCCCCGTTAAAAGTTTTTTGGGGGGAGTTTCTCCTTACCTGCTGTGAGGGTCCAAGGACAGGGTCATGTCGCATGTTGTAAAGCCCTCTGAGGCAAATTGTGATTTGTGATATTGGGCTCTATCAATAAAACTGAATTGAAAATTGAATCTCATTGATCAATTACTCCAATTGACTTTTCACTTGCAAGGCTTTTACTGACTTGCAGCGGCGTGTGGAGTGGTGCTGTCCTCAGCTCTGCACAACTGTCTGTCCCTCCGCCTGCGATAAAACACCCCGCACCATAGACGACAGCAAAACGCAAGAGACTCTCACACTGAGCTGAAATGAAACGAGTGCTTATGACTTTAATAAGTAACATAAATAAACAGTCTCACACTGAATTTTGTTTATGGCATGTGGTGTTTTGTCGCAGGCGGGGCTAATGCCTTGCTCTTTTACACACACAGGAGCTCAGCAGAGATTTGGAGAGTTGACAACAGTGTACAGTTGGAGAGTTGACAATAGCTCGGCTGCACTCTGCGTTGCTGTGGATGACAAAAGATCAGGGGTCTCATTTATAACCATTGTGTACGCACAAAACGAGGCCTGAAAGAGGCGTAAGCCACTTCCCATGCAAAGGTTGTGACGTATAGAACCAGACTTGATGGGACAAACTTTGACGTAGTCGTAGTCATTTCTTTTATTCATTTCTTTAATTTTTTAACCTTTATTTCCATTGGAATTGAAAATCTCTTTTACAAGAGAGACCTGGCCCACGTAGCAGCCAATCAAAACATATTAAAATGCAACGAATACGGGGCATCGCTGGCTTAGTGGGTGGAGCAGGCGCCCCGTGTACAAGGCTGTTGCTGCAGCAGCCCGGGTTCGAGTCCAGCCTGTGCCCCTTTGCTGCATGTGAAGCCCTTAAATTCATCAACGGATATAACCGATAAGTGAAAATGCAGTTTTCCTCAGATCTGTTAAAACCCGTGCTACATTAAAAAGCAACCAGTGGGCTGTATTGGACCCTTTGGCAGGCCAGTTCTCCCCGCGAGCCGTAAATTAGGGACTGTAGTTCATTATTTTACATATTGTTCCACCTTTATCCCCGTTATCTCAAAAGTACCATTAGAGAATCTGACAGGAAAATCCAGTGTCAGTCAATCCAAGTGTATGACCCTAGTTAGCAGCAAACACCCGCGCCCGTACACACATTCACACAAACACACAGATTACAGTATTGTTTTTGGAATTAGACCAAGACAGATTCGAGAGAGATTAGTCTTCTCAGGCGACATAATCAGATTTCGGTTTTGGCCGCGAGCATCCTCTGGAGCAGCGCTGATCTGATCTGATCCCGTCATTGAGCACAACAGCAAAAATCCAGACTTAACCCTGCCCTCCTCCATCTCAGCCTGCTGCTCCTTCCACCCTTTTATTTCTACGACTCATTCTTCTCCTTCCCCCTTAAACTTTCTTAAACTACCTAATTTATTTTTGTGCTTTGTAGTCCTTTCTTCCTCTGTCTGCCTCTCCCTTTCTTCTCTCCCCGTACCTCTTTTCTTAACAAGTTATTTTTTTGCTCATTACTGCCTTCTGGAAGCATGAAAGTGAGTCTAAAACGAACATTAAAGACCGTGGTGTTTATTTGTGTATTCGCTGTGTTAAAAATGCCAACTAGTTGGCCAGTAATGTCTGTTTTCGTGATGAGCCTTCCCATGGAGTTTACACCACACACTGGGTTCATTACAATAGATCAGTGGAGAAAGAAAAAGGAAAGGATGGACAAAAAAAACACACACGCATACACACTCGCACTGATATGTATAATGGGTCTTCCTTTTATGATGAGCAGCAGTAATTAAAAATGCCACTCTGTGTGACAGGGCAGGGTGGAGGGAGGGGAAGGAGGAGGGAAGGGAGATGGACGGAGATGGGGGGGAGGAAGGGAGAGGAGTCTTGTCTGGTCCTCTCTTTAATGAGGATCCTAATCAACCCAGCGGAGGCTGCCCTGAGACCCCCCAGGTTCATTAGACCAGAAAAACCAGACTGCCAGAAAAGGAGGGGAAGGAGGGAGGGGTGGGACCACGCTGCAAAAAGAAAGAGAAAGAGGCAAAAGTTTTTAGCGATTGATGAAGTGGAGAAGTGTCAGAGGGGAGGCAGGGAAAGGCAAAAAAGCAAGAGGAGAGTGCAGGGAGACACGGGAAGGGGGGAGAGGGTGGGAGGATGGCCAGCGGAGATAACAGTGTGGGTCATTGGGCGAGTCACGGCTGCCATCGATCCCCTGATTGGCTGTCTGACGGTTTCAACACGGCTGCCAAACCCTTTAATACGGGGTGTCTCCTCCTGTGTGTGTGTGTGTGTTTGTGTGAGTGTGTCAAAACGAGTACTATCTGTGCCATATGTAGTCCATGTCTCTGCCACCAGAACTGATATCTGTCCAACTTCCTCAGGAGGCTGATAAGAGCACCTTACAGCTGCACTGATAAACACACACACACACACACACACACACACACACACACACACCGTTCTTTTCCCAGCCGGTGAGACAAAAGGTCTGTGTGTGTGAGTGTGTGTGTGTTGAGAGTAACATTTAGTGACGTGTGCACACTGTGAGGTGAGAGTGTTACAAAGTGTTATACTGGCCCTCAGCCCTTCCTTTCCTGTCCTCTCACATTGATTGGACAGCAGGACGAGGAACACACATCGCTTCCAGCAGCCCACTCCACTCCTCTCCTCCCTCTAAATGCCAAGACACAGTATGTGTGTGCACGTGTGAGTCAGTATTAATTCTGTCTGGTAAAATTCTTGCGCATAATACTCATCAAAAACTAAATTGTTAAACATGACGTAATTGTGTGGATTTTATTTGTTGTTTGTGATTTGAATGATTAAAACATAAAAAAAACAAGACCTGAAATGGGAGTTCTGCATCATTACATCATCGTCCGTAATAGAAAAATACGACGACGCAGACAACACACGCTGTACTTTAGAGCTGCAATCAACCAAAGAAAATCATGGTCGACTGAAATTTAAATGTGATCTCATTTAACATTTTTTGACCTGACCTGCTTGCACAAGTCTGTCTCACCACTGAGTGTTGAACAGGACTGATGAGAAAAATCCGACATACTGAACACTTCAGAAGTTAACTTTGGGGTTGACAGATGGTTGATGTCATGTAAAACATACCATTACTAACATTAAATATCTCTGTAACCTGTATGTGAGACACTATTTTTAGCCTAGAAGCTAATGTTAGCCAACAAGACAATCCATATTGCTACTTCCGACAATGAATGTCTTATTTATCAGGATAGTAATAACATTATATAAGATAATCATATTGCAAAGATAATATATATAAGATAATAACATTAAAGACAAAATTAAATTGCAATACTTTTTCAAAACTTGATGATTTTACCTTTCTGTACATTTTGTATACAAATGCATTAAATAATTTTGCTTGTAAATGTCTATTTGCATCACGTTTATTACGGAAAACACATTATTTGATCAATTTACATTGTGCCCCTAAAGTTCTTTGTGCGCTTCTTACTTTTTCAACTTAGGAGCACGTGTGCTCCTTGGCAAAAAAAGTTAGCGTCAAGCCCTGCACCAGTCATCCAATCACAGTGGTGAAGGGGTGAGAAAAACACACCACACACTAGGGGTGATTTTTAGAGATTCTGTCTTGAACGATGCGAGCATCAATTTGGACAACTCAATCGATTTTAATTTTATTTTTATATTTATTTTTCAAATTACCATAACTCCTCGACCATTTACGCTACTGACGTAATTCCAGTGATATGCGGTACATTACGGTAGTGACGTCATTACCTGTGGAGGAGGGGAGGGAAGTGGGCACAGCAGGAGGCGAGTGACAGCTGACAAGGAGAGTGCAAGTTGGAGTGATTTAGTGGTGTTTTAGCGGAGTTTTGGTGAGTTGTAGTGGAGTTTGGGTGGCGTTTTCTTTGTAAATAATATTTAGTGTCGTAAATAATAGTATTTGTGGTTTTTTGAGAGCTTTTGAGTTTTTTATGCCGTGTTTTTGAGTGTTTTTTGCCATGTTTTCGTCGTGTTTTCACCATAGTTCGTAGTTTTGCCATCGTTGGTCTTTTTTGCAATAGTTCGTCTTTTTATAGTTCATAGATAGTTATAGTCACTTAAAGTGTCGAGGAGGTCGATGAGGGACAGGAGAGTCCCGTTGAGATTTGTGGATGAGGAGGATGGACCGGAGGAGACTGGTGGAGTGTAGTCATCTCAACCACAGTAAGTAATAGGCCTATAGTTTGTATGCACTGGATATGTATTCCCAGCTTTATTACAAATATGTTTTTCAATATCTAGTGTAAATTTTCTTATTGGCTTGTTTTAGAAGCGAGAATCGTTTTATAATCGAAATCGTTGCCCTCTGAATCCGAATTGAATCAAATCATGAGGCGCCTAGAGATTCCCACCCCTACCACACACCCCATCATCAATCAATTCAATCTATTAGATTTAGTCAGACATGAGCATAACTACCAAACAATCGACCAGCTGACCAGAACTTTACAGCCCTGCTGTACTGTAGTACAGGTTTGCGGTATTTGTACTTTACTTGAGTATTTCCATATTATGCTACTTTATACTTCTACTCCACCATATATACTTGGTAACTTTACTATTAGTTACTTTGCAGATTTCAATTAATACAAAATATAAGTCAACTAATAAATTATCCATCCATCCATCCATCCATTTTCATAACTGCTGAGGGTCGCGGGGGGCTGGAGCCTATCCCAGCTGACACTGGGTGAGAGGCAGGGTACACCCTGGACAGGTCACCAGACTATCACAGGGCTGACACATAGAGACAGACAACCATTCACACTCACATTCACACCTACGGACAATTTAGAGTCACCAGTTAACCTGCATGTCTTTGGACTGTGGGAGGAAGCTGGAGCACCTGGAGGAAACCCACACTGACACAAGGAGAACATGCAAACTCCACACAGAAGGGCTCACTGCTGGGATTGATCCAGGAACCCTCTTACTGTGAGGCGACAGTGCTAACCACCATACCACCGTGCCGCCATACTAATAAATTATGATATATAATAGTTCTACCCAGCAGAATATAAAGTCGTTAAAAGTGCTGGATGTAACTCAGGAGAGAGACGGTTGATTGTGGAGCCGATGCTTTCAATTGGTGGCTCGGTCTGATTACCAGCCCAAAGCATCTGTATTTGATGATCTCCTTTGACGAATCAATTAACTATCTTTGTCCAGAATTACATATAACACCGTAAAATTTGCTCCACCTATACCAGCTGCAATGTTAAAGTGATGACGACTGGCGAAGCATTGTTCCAGTGGGCTCCTTTAGCACTACACCCTTTTTATAAGGGCATGGAGAGAGAGGACGGACAGAGACACCAACCGTGGAAAGAAACTTTGGACATTCAGCTCTCGTGACATTTTGCTATAGTATGTAGTGATATAGCCTACCGATACAATGGCTAAAGCCAGCTAGACAACCAGGTGATGCACTTGAGATCAAAAGTAAGACTATACAAGACCTTATTAATGGGCACACGCCACTAACTGGACATGGCGGTTTGGGCTGGGCGACCTAAAATTATATCACAGTATTATTAGGCTATATGTCAATACACAATATATATCTATATTTTTAAATCTCCACAAAAGTACTTAATCAGTGCTAGGACTAGGAGACCTTTTCTGATGTAACAAAGTTCAGAGAATATTAACATTTATTAATTAACATTTAACAGTTATCATCCATTTACATTTACATCATTTTACTGTGATGCAGCCTTTACAATGAGGGGAAAAAAACACCACCTATGCCGTATCATGATACAACCATATCCACAAGCTAAGACGATATATAGTCTCATGTCTCGATAACGATAAAATATCTTCATATTGCCCAGGTCTATTGGGAGGGTCACTATAAGTTACGATGAGATGAGTTGTGATGGACGGCCATCTTTAAAACAATTCAGTCAATGACTGAAACTATTCGGTTAAGGTCACCTCTCCTTGTAAATGACTTTTCCGGACTTTTTTAGGGAGAAATATAAGTGAATCAGACGCACTGTGGAGCCCTGCTGAGGGTTATACAGACTCAAAGTCTTAAGCTCACCACATCAGTGTTGTGTACATGGTGGTTTTATAGATTGTGAAGGAATCAAACTGGGGTTACAGCCAAAAATAGACAGTGGGAAATGTTTACAGAGCAGAGCTCCAACACAAAAACCACCTGTTGCTGTGTTCATACAGGTTCAGGCCTTTGGAACGATTGCACCCCGGGGTGCCTCTTGGCCTCTTATTCCTTGGCTCCTCTAGAACAGTTCTTCAATACACAATGACTCCCGGTAGATGCTGCCATTACACGACAGACCCTCCACTACAGTGTGTTTAACAGCTGGCAGTTGGTTCAAAGAATAATTTGATAATTTGGCCTTTTCCCGAAACATAAATCAGACAAAGTGCAGGAGAAAAGCTGAGAGCTTCATTCGTCTTTTTGCTCAGGGCTCCAGCTTTTGTGCTCCTTACACCAGGTTATACATCTTTGTGTCCGGGCCTTGGGTGCAAGCGGTTTCTAAATTTAAATGGCAGCACTGCCAAGAATAAGATTTTCATTCAGACTGCCTCAGATTCAATCTGTGGTGTCTTTTAAAGGCTGTAATTTTGGGGATCTTTAGCATCTGTTGCTGTTAAGGGTCTGTCTTTCCCTGCTGGTGAGGTCTGACTTGTGATCACAGATCCTCCTGCCAGCACAGTTTATATATCATAGTTGTAAAACACTTTGCAAAAATGGAATAAATCGGCAGTTATTAAAGCTGGCAGTGGAAACAAAGACGACGTAGATGTGAGGACGGCCTGCAGGAAGTCAGCGAGCACCTGCCCTGCCCACAGCTACGATACTGTGACGACTCCACAAAGATTCCCATGCCAGACAACAAACATTCATTATGCTGGGGACAAACAATTCAAATTCTCCTCATCTAAATAGGCATTACAGCTTAGAGGAGTAAACAGGATTCACAGAGGAGCTTAAGTCTTTAGGATGCTGTGGTGCTTTCCTTGGCTTTGAGGATATTGAGGCACCTCTCTGTGCTAAAAATCGCTCCCTGGGTCGTGTGCATCTCACTGCATTAGAATAATCACCTGTTTTGTTTAACTAAATTATGGAAAGCAGGACTGCATTATGACTGAGCAAACAACTATTTTTAATCCCGAATGTGTAACTCGATTAAACGCAATTTAATGGCACTCTTTCCGACGGTGTGGGGGCAGCTAAATCGATACGTACTTTACACAAAAAGTTTGCTGCTTAATAAAATTTGTGCATTTAATAAGCAAATTATTCTAATCATAAACCTCTTGCCAAAGCAATTAGTGATAAATTATAATCTTATGATAAATTATCTTGTGTTGACAGCCTGGGGGAACGCTGCAATCAAACATTAATTATTCATTGGGTAATTAAGTTCATAGGTGTTTCTCCCTCCCTTTCCCTCCTGCTCTCTCCCTTCCTCTCTTTCTCAGAGGTGTAGGTTGAGTGTCCAGAGTTTCCTCCTCTAAACTTTTCATTAGATTACAGCGGGCCACACACCACAGAAACCAGTCTACCCAGTTCATCAGCTGACCCACTGTAACGTAACGTGATTCAAAAGCAAGAGAATTAATATTGAATAGCTGCTCCTCAGACAGCTTGCATCAACACTGAAAATCTCATCAGGGCCGGAGCTGCCATTGCAGACACTGATGACATGTATTCATTATTATTTCTGGGAATTTGGGAATCTGAGGAAGAGTTTGCAGCCAAACACAACATAGTGGGGTTTTTAAGGCTTATTCTGAAGTTCTTCAGAGTCACTATCTTTAAATGTGTGAGTGACTTAAAATAAAATAGCTGGATTTAGTATTACTCCAGCAGAATTATCTCCCTGGCAGCGTGGAGAATTCTTTGAAACTGAATTTCGACTGTCATGTAGGGGATGGAATTAACAGGAAATATAACTGAACTGCTGAATAAAAATGGGGTCAGAGTTGCACTGAATGTTCATTTTAAATATTGATTAATGTTCCAACAGTTTTCCCAACTGAATAAATGAATCACGTTGTCTATACAATGTTGAAACAAGATGTAAAATGTCGACCACAATTTCCCAAATCCCACAGTGACATTTTGAAAATGCTTGTTTTGTCTGACCATCTGTCCAAGGATATTTAATTTTTATAACATAAGACATAGAAAAACAACAAATTATCACATTCAAGAAGCAACAATCTGTAAATGTTTGGCATTTTGCCTTAAAATACATAACTAAAACAGGGTTTATAGCTTATGGCAAATTAGATTTAAGACTCTTTGAGATGTTTAACGCCACCGGAAGGAATTTAAATATTCAAATTTAAGACAAACTTTACAATGACCTCAACTGAAGGAAAAAACAACAATAGCAAACATCAGTTTCTTAGGATTAGGGGTAATTTTGCCTCAATATTTTTTATAATAAAGAGCATGACTATTTTTGTGGCAGAAATTAAGGTGGGACAGAACGGGAAGAAACCTTTTTTTTGTCTGACCATCTGACCAAAACCCAAAGAGACTTCATTTTTTATCACATCAGACATAGAAATACAGCAAATTATCATATTCAAGAAGCAACAATCTGTAAATTTTTGCCTTAAAAATGAAGAACTAATACAGAGTTCCTATAGCTTAAGGCAAATTAGATTGAAGACTCTTTAAGACATTTTAATGCCACTCGGAAAGAATTCTATGACAAATTTTATAATGACCTAACTTGAAGTAAAATAAAGAGCCAACATCAAGTTTTCTTTGTACGAATATGGATAATTTTGCGTAAATATTTATTGTTAAATAACGCATGACTTTTTTAGTCTTGTAGCAGAAATTAAGGTAGAACTAAATGAGGAGAAACCTGGGGTCGCAGACTTGAAATGAACACTCATTTTCAGTATTCATTAATTAATCTTCCAACAGTTTTTTTGATTGAATAAATTAATCAAAACAACAAAAATACCCAAAATTTATTTGAAAATCCCACAGTGACATCTTCAAAATGCTTGTTTCATCAGACCATCCATCTAAAACCCAGAGACATTTCATTTTTATCACATAAAACATAGAAAAACAAGTCGTCACAATCAAGAAGCAACAATCTGTAAATGTTTGGCATTTTTGCTTTAAAAATGAAGAACTAATACAGGGTTCCTTCAGTTTAAGGCAAATTAGATTTAAGACTTTTTTAATGCCTCCCGGAATTAAACTTTGGACCAATTTTACAGCAACCAAAGTTCTAGGGAAAAAAATAGGGTTCTTAAGGGTTAGGGCCATTTTGCCCAAATATTTATTCTGACATAAAACATAACATTTTTGTCTCGTGGCAGAAATGAGGGAAGAACAGACCTGGGAAGTACCTGGCGTTTGTTGGCATGTTTTCTTGGCAAGTTTGTGTTTCTCACTCTGCATGATGGGAATAAAGGCAGCAGAATCTAACAAAACTTTTTGCATTAAGTACACCAAGCCTCGTATGCAATGCCATGCAAGAGTGGGCACAATAGGTGCAGTGGTCAGTTGTGGATGTCATCATAACTGACCATTTGATTTTAACAGTGGTGGAATGTAAAAGTAAATTTTGCCCGAGTTTTGCACTGTACGTATAGGAAAACTATTTTTCAACCTGGACCCTATTTTCCCATGTTCCCATGCATTGGTTGCAGTCACGAAATCTTGATTAAATGGTAAATTTTCGCATAATTTGCACTTCCCGGTTTCATCCAGGGTACAGTGTAGAACCCAACTGATACTAGAAGCAGGATATTTTACAGTTTACAAACAAACTTTATGTTTAAAAATGACATCAGTGCACTGAAACAGTAAACTTAATTGGAAATGTAATGATTATAAATTACTCCTAGCATCTTTTTTTTGCATTGTTGTGTTCAAAACAAACTTTTCATATCGGTGCATATCGGAAAACAAATGTTTTTACCGATATATCCGTGATAGGCCAATATCGGCCAAAATCGGAAAACCAATTTATCAGTCGGGCTCTTGTACAGTGACAGCTAACTAGAGTGTTAATTTGTGTTTACGGTCAATAATGTTAATGCAAGAGGCATTTGGTACATTATTTTAAAGAAACACAAATTATTTATAAATTTTACAATGACGAGTCACAAAAAATATTAATAAAATCCTACTTCTCATGTTTTAGCATTAATTTTAATACCAATTAAGGCCTTATTTTAAGATTAAATAATTCAAACCTTTTTGAGGATCCTATATTAGATTATCAAAATATTTGCAGATACATGTTCTGTTGTATGACTGATCATTTTGGATCTAACATGAACAGTTTTTTAGTATCTAGTCAAACTTTTTGGGGGGTTGTGCAGTTGCACTGGTCGAACTTAACGGCCATGATACTCGCATGAATAAGCAACAAAATGTGAGCTGACACAGTGTCATGGATCGCTGCACCACTGTGTGAAAATCTAACCCGAAATTCAAATTAAAGCTTTTAACATTCTCCAAAGATGTTTATTATTACAGTATTTTACCTTCCTTCAGTGTCACATATAAAAATATCAACATGTAACACATCCATCTGCTGAAATCCTTGTTAGAAAGTATTACTGTCTCTGACTCTTTCACCGCTGACTATCAGCATCTTATTTATGCCGAGCAGACTTAACAGAATCATACAGATTTTCCACAACTGTATGGAAACCTGCAGCAGCTACATATAATTGACAATTCAAACCTCAGCTCCTCACCAGATAGACAGGTACCGAATTGTGTTCTGAAAATAACCGGCCGGCCCAGATATGTCAGATGGGGTTGAAAGGACAAAGCGTGTTCGCAGGAAAACAACGCCACATTCATCAAGTTCAATTACACGGAAGAGACATCAAACTTAGACAACAAGACGAGCGAAGCAGCTCTAGTTTGGGGATATAGGTTGTTGTTTTTTTCTTAATAAAAGCTTTTTTTCCTCCCTCACTGGAAGAGACAGCCTATTACCAATAACAACGATTTGGATGAAGACATGAGGAAGATTAAAGAATCAAAGGAATAATGAGCTCTAACTGTCCCTCTTTGTTTTTCACTCATAGCTTTGCTCCAGACATCTATCAGACTCTGTGTCTCTCTGATTCCTCCTGTGTGAAGGAGTGGCATGCTGCTGCCATCTAAAGGTGCGGGACGACTTTACCGTCTGTGTCCGGCGCTGTGTGTGTGACAGAACTATGAAACACTTTATTACAGGTTTATCTAGTACATCTCTCCTCAGTCCAAGTGAAATACTTACCCTGTGTAAAATATAAATGATCAACTAATGGCTTCAGAGTGCCACTTGTCGCTGGCGGTGTGTTGCTGATCGGCTGTGGGAGGGTGAAAGGTTGAGAAGGACAAATGTGAGGGATTTAATTAGACAAATAATGCTGCTGCTGTGTCCAACGTACAGGCGGGAACAAAAAGTAATATCACTGTAATCCTTTGTAAGCTCTGGTCCTGTGTAACTGCTGGACAAACACATGTATGGTAATGTAATGAGGTCCTAACACTTTCTGTACACATGTATGAAGGAAATATTTTGCACGACATGTTAGAAGTACCCACAAAAACACAGTCTATGTTATGTTGTCTAAATTTTAAAAAAAAAGTCATATATATGATACCGTAGCAACAATAAACTTTTATCCATTAAGTGTCCAAGTGTTTGTAGAGAATACATCTGATTGGCTGTGGGTATGATTTATTTATAGATAACCATACAGCTCTGGCGTTGTGGAAGACGACTCAGCTGTTACTAGGAAACAACTCTTGTTTGTTTCTTGCTGGAGTGGTAAAATGCAGTTTAGACAAAAGTTGACAATGAAAGTGCCAATACAAAGTTTTAGTTGAAGAAGTATAGTCACCTAATATTCCTGTATGAAAAGGCAATGCTTGGGTTTCGATTTCGGCATGGTAAGACAACCGACTATACAGATGAAGTCTGGGATGAATGTTTAAGGAGTATACACATCTGTTCAATCAATGTCAGACTCAGTCTTACACAGTTCAAAACTTCACATAGACTCTATTATTCCAGGGACAAGCTACGTAGCAATACAATTAGCAATTTAGCACATGCTTCCTGGTCATGCAGTTCATTGTATACATACTGGAAGAATATTTTTCACTGTTTCTTAGTGATGTGACGTTCGCGAACGAGCCGAGACTTTGAACCGACTCTTTGAAGTGAACGAGTGAACTGGCTCTTTAGAGTGAACAAGCCAGTTCCTAATTTCTTTGTTTTTTGCTTTAATTTACTCAGTATCCATTAATTTGAGATTATTTGATCCAGAACAAGTTGAGAGAGACTAGTTTGTGAGTGAGAAAGACAGTGCAGCCGCTCACTCGTTCACTTCAAAGAGCCGGCTGAAAGACTCGGCTCGTTCGCGAACATCACATCACTAATTGACAGGCTTATTGTTTATAAAGGGCGTTGCTATGGCTAAACCAAACTTTGTATCTGCCAGTCTATTCTGGGTCCATGTTACAATATCCAGATCACGTGATGCTTTAAATCAGCAATGCAATTCTCGTTGAACCCACTAACAACCCCCCCCCCCCCACACACACACACACACACACACACACACACAGCAAAAAAACAAAACAAACGAACGAACGAACCGCATCTTTGAATCGGCTCTTCAGAGTGAATGAGAGCCAAAGAACCGGCTCTCACAAGTGAACGAGAAATCTTATCACTACTGTTTCTCTGAAGGCTTTTGGGAAATTTTGGGAACCTGATCCACTCATAGTGATCCTTTTTGTAATTAGCTCTTTTTCCTCTGTTAGCAAATACCAACAAAATGGCTGCTTTATTTGGAATGGTGATCGCAAAGAAGGTAATTTTACAAGTGTGAAAGACGGACTCTGTTACCACATATGATTTAAGGTAAAATTAAATGGCAAACACATCAGACCTCGAGGAACTGAGATTCTATAACGCGGACAGAGGTGCTGTGTTTGATCAGATTTGCGACCCTGTACTGAAATTCTTTCACAGCAAAGGCTATTGTGATGATGTTTTTTTAGATGACATACATTGCTGTGTAGATTTCTCCTTTTCTGCATATGTAATTTTTACTACTACTACTTTGTACTACACTCTGAAGCGATAAACATATATATTTTCAAATAATAGTAAATTCATGTTGTCAGTGGGTGCTGATACTCAAGTATATCACTTGAAACACAGCATCTAGGGTTGGGCCTGTGTAAAACTTTTTATATCCAGTTTGATGTTCAGCCAAACACCAGACCAGACAGGTATACCACTAGGTAAAGTATGACACCTTTAGTTGCCTCCTTGTTATCTTTCTACATTTGTAGTTTTTAAGAAAACAGGTTTTATACTTTAATTGAAAAAATATACAATAAATCCAACAGCAAGAGTGTTGTTATTAGCTACGGTCATTTACCTGACGAGAAACTCTCAGCTCTCTGGAATTCTTCGTCTGACCAACTACCAAATTGTGTTTTTTCAAAGTGAAATAAGTAAGCATCATATAGACCCTGGGTCTTTAACAGGAGGTCTGCATTCCCTTGGCCCATTATGCTAGCAGCCAACACGTGGAGTTAATAACCATTAGCTATTTTGCGACCCTATTTACTAAATAGGGTTTCAGATTTGGGATTTTATTTGTGTATTTTTCAGATACTTCTAAATACACGAATATAACCATAATTATAGCCTGGGCTGGGTGCGTGGGATTTCCCCCTCTGGTCTATATATCCATAGTGATTAATGTTACATCACCATATAAAATACTTAGAATACCTAATATTTTTACTTGTAGGCTAGATTTGTTTATATATGCTACAGTGATTTGTTTTCCACAGAGCTCTACGGTGCGAGCATTTTACTGCATTTGCGACTAAAAATACACTGAACAAAAATATAAACGCAACACTTTTGTTTTTGCTCCCATTTTTCATGAGCTGAACTCAAAGATCTAAAACATTTTCTATACACACAAAAGACCATTTCCCTCAAATATTGTTCACAAATCTGTCTAAATCTGTGTTAGTGAGCACTTCTCCTTTGCCGAGATAATCCATCCCACCTCACAGGTGTGGCATATCAAGATGCTGATTAGACAGCATGATTATTGCACAGGTGTGCCTTAGGCTGGCCACAATAAAAGGCCACTCTAAAATGTTCAGTTTTATCACACAGCACAATGCCACAGATGTCGCAAGTTTTGAGGGAGCGTGCAATTGGCATGCTGACTGCAGGAATGTCCACCAGAGCTGTTGCCCGTGAATTGAATGTTCATTTCTCTACCATAAGCCGTCTCCAAAGGCGTTTCAGACAATTTGGCAGTACATCCAACCGGCCTCACAACCGCAGACCACGTGTAACCACACCAGCCCAGGACCTCCACATCCAGCATGTTCACCTCCAAGATCGTCTGAGACCAGCCACCCGGACAGCTGCTGCAACAATCGGTTTGCGTAACCAAAGAATTTCTGCACAAACTGTCAGAAACCGTCTCAGGGAAGCTCATCCGCATGCTCGTCGTCCTCATCGGGGTCTCGACCTGACTGCAGTTCGTCGTCATAACCGACTTGAGTGGGCAAATGCTCACATTCGATGGCGTCTGGCACGTTGGAGAGGTGTTCTCTTCACGGATGAATCCTGGTTTTTTCACTGTTTAGGGCAGATGGCAGACAACGTGTGTGGCGTCGTGTTGGTGAGCGGTTTGCTGATGTCAACGTTGTGGATCGAGTGGCCCATGGTGGCGGTGGGGTTATGGTATGGGCGGGCGTATGTTATGGACAACGAACACAGGTGCATTTTATTGATGGCATTTTGAATGCACAGAAATACCGTGACGAGATCCTGAGGCCCATTGTTGTGCCATTCATCCACGACCATCACCTCATGTTGCAGCATGATAATGCACAGCCTCATGTTGCAAGGATCTGTACACAATTCCTGGAAGCTGAAAACATCCCAGTTCTTGCATGGCCAGCATACTCACCGGACATGTCACCCATTGAGCATAGGGCTGCGCGGTATATGCGGTCGACGGTAGAAATGATATAAATTTGGCCCACGGTAGAGATTTGCGCTCTACTGTCCTATCGTCGATGATGTCATCGCACCTGCCTCAGTGTGAAAATGGCTGCAAGCACAGAGACAGCGGAGCAAGAGAAGCTGGTTAAAAAAAACGGTGCTACGTCCGTGATTTGGACTTGTTCGGCTTTAAACGGTCGGATAGTGAGCAGAAAAATATAATTTGCAAGATGTGTCGAGTGACAGTGGCAGCAAACAAAGGTAACACGAGCAATTTATTTTACCATCTCAAGACAAAGCATGTGCTCGAGTTAGGGCTGGGCGGTATTCGCGGTGACAGTAACTTAACGCAGTAAACATGAGCCGCTGCTTTTGTGATTAACGTTACCTTCATACCCCAGTACTCCGGCTACGGCGGCAGAACGGGGCCCGCCAGCCAGCTGGCCTCACACACCTCCCTCGCTACGTGATGGAGGTGGCCTGGCCAACAGCACCAAACCCAGGCCCGCAGGAGAAGTGGGCCCGGGAGCCGCCGGCCCTCCCTCTTCCCTCTAATGTTTATACATACTATATAACGTTTTATACACCATAATAGATGGATTAGCAACCGTTTTACTTCTGAAAATAGTTTCCATCCTAGACTTGTATGGCTTTTTAAATTGTTTTATTTAAGGTGTAAAAAAAAAGAGAGAAGACAATACCGCGATATCATACCCTCACCACATCCCCCCCAATATAATACCGTGATATTGATTTTAGGCCAAACCGCCCAGCCCTAATTGAGCATGTTTGGGATGCTCTGGATCGGCGTATACGACAGCGTGTTCTAGTTCCTGCCAATATCCAGCAACTTCGCACAGCCATTGAAGAGGAGTGGACCAACATTCCACAGGTCACAATCAACAACCTGATCAACTCTATGCGAAGGAGATGTGTTGCACTGCGTGAGGCAAATGGTGGTCACACCAGATACTGACTGGTTTTCTGACCCCCCCCAGACC
>NC_065528.1:29925137-29933545 GCF_006386435.1 Epinephelus moara | reverse complement strand
TATTTTGTTGCATAATGAGAATTGAGAAAATAAAGCAATTTATGTTCTTAATTTGTTTTTTTCTTCCTCAAAAAGTATCGATAAGAGTACCGTTAAAATACCGGATCGATAAGCAGTACCGATAAGAGTAGTAGTACCGTTAAAATCTTAACGATACCCATCCCTAGTGACCATAAATTATTCTGACGAGCCATTGTAGGAAGAAATACACTTCGTAAAGTCCATTACTGTCTTACACCTCATCATGCATCAACACTTGCATACAAGCATAAAACAAACAAAAGGACAGCCAAAATCCTTTCTGCTAATTAAAAGTATGCAAACTCTCTGCTACATCTCAGAGAACACACACACACATACACACACACGCACACACACACACACACACACACACACCCCGATACACACTCATCATGGTTTAATCAGTGCGGATGTACTGTGGAGGCCCTTTCCCCCTTCGGTGCCAGGCGCTATTGTGGTGATGACTGCACTGGCATATTGATGTCAAGTCTTTATTGTGTGGGTTTACGGTAGAGAGGGAGTGTTGATTATCTTGTAACCTCTCCACCCCTCTCTCCGCACCTCGCTCCCTCTTAGCTAACAACGTCAATGTGTGTGTGTATGTGTGTGCGCGTTTGCTGGTTTAGTCTAATGAAAGCTACGGGCCCTCAGCCTCCTCACGCCAAAGCCTAAATCAGACGCTCTCACGGCTGTGTCTATGTGCTGGTTCTCTCTCATCCCTCGCTTATATGGAGAAAGAAGAGCTTTGAAGGGTGTTTGTGTTGTTCCCCCATGTCTGACTGTCACCGAGCTGCTGCCTCTGTCCTTGTTCTAAACCCAGATATTAAAGTTACACAGCGGCAAAGATGCAGCGAGAGAAAAGAGGGAAAATGATAGGAGATCAATACACAACGGGGGGAGAAAAAAAATAAAGCGGGGTGTGGGAGAGTAAAAGGAATAGTTTCTGAAAGTCAGACATCCAAACAGGCAGACGGATCACAAACACAGAGTCATGGTTAGATCTGCAGACAGCTCCCACAACCAGAAAGAGATGGTGATAGAATATGAGAGAGTGAATGAGCAGAATGTAAAGGATGACAGGCATTTTGCTCCTCCGTCAGAGCCTATTACTGCCAGCGCCGCACCATTCTGCTGTAATGTGTTTGTAGGGGGTGGACAAAATAATAGGAACACCCGACAACGTATTGCATTTCAACACCATCAATACTAGCACTGCGAAGCTCGTTGTGTAGTTTGTGGTTTTGTACTGGACTACATTCTTCCTGCAGTTTTGATCCGGACTCTTGATGTAAAGAAGTGAAACTGTATCGCTGTCCCTATTCTTAAGTATTAAACATGAGCAGGGATCAGACTACAAGATTTCAGCACAATACGGCTCTTCTAATACACACAGGGTTTTTGGAATAAAAATGAAAATGCGGACCAGACATAAGAAAAGACCTGTTGCTAAGCCCCGCCGGAAAATAAAGGGAAACCAGACCTTTTTTTTTTCTTTCCCATTCAGCTATGTATCATCACACTGCGTTCAAATGAACGGTGTTTGGCTTTCCCCCATGCCGCTAGCGCCCAGATCTCTGCCAGCAGACGGGCGGAGATCTCCAAGGGAAACTAAACACCATCCATCTGCACACACTGTGATGACCCAAAGCTGGCTGAAAAATCGGCAAAGTTTCCTGGTTCCTGTACAGCAGGGTCCAGGGTTTCCACTACATGTAATTGATCGTGGCGTGCCGCCATGGCAAAATAAAAGCCACCACGCCCTCAGAATGCTGATTTTATTTTTTTTTCCAGATGTTAAAACAATGTAAAGTATATTGTATGAATGGATATATATATATATGCATAGCCTATATTTGCACACATATACTTACCATAATCAGAGTTTGAAATGATAATTTAAATATCATGAAATGTTATGTGACACTAGGCCTACGCTGCAATTAACTTTATTTTGAAAAACAAACACCGGAGTCATCACCTGCCTGTATGGCTGTACTGCGGCGCGCTCAAGAGTGGAGGGGAGGCAAAGAGACAACAGTCCGAAGTAGAGGGAGAGAAAAGGGGTGAGAGATAGGTAGCCTACCTAAGCAAGGTTAAGTTTGATACATTTTTTGAAAACGACCCTAATGTTAACGTTAACGTTCCCACTGTTTCTTCCTCTCACTTTCATCACGCTGTCATCATCTGAGCAATCGGCATTGAACTTTTCTGTGCTCTCATAGCTCCTTAGCTTTGTTTTAAACTCGGTGAAACTTAACTTCTCATCACTTTGTGTAATATGGATGGAAAATGGCTTAAATGAGTCTGGCAGGCCCTTCAGGATCACTGCAGTTAACAAGCTATCACTTAGAGTTTCTCCTGCATTCCTCAGTGTTGTGTAGAGCTTAGATTGGGCCAAAAAACTCCAGCCCGACCCCACCCAAGCCCGTGCATATTCTGTCCGAGCCCAGCCTGGCCTGTCCCGTCCCTTTAACTGTAATTATGAGCCCGCCCGGTTTAAACCCGACCTTGAAGGCTGACTCTCGTCTTTCTTTCCATGGCAAGCCTTCGTCATGTGCCTCTTAAGTGTCGAGGTCCCCGTCTTTTTGCTGTCCTATACCAGCACCGTGCTGCACTTGGTACACTAGACGAAGCCTACACACACGTCGCTGTCCAAAACTCACATGTGCGCGCCAGTGGCGCCGTCAAGGGGGGGCCATTTATTAATTTGCGACACCTGCTACCTGTGTACCACGCCCACCCTCCAGACAACCTGGTCAGTGTAAGAGCACATTCAGGATCAACAGTATTCAACACACTTTTAATTGTTTTTATGTGTAGGTGAAGACAGACCTGAGGAACAGGCAGCATCAATGGGCCACCTCATTCGGTAACCGAATATATTCGGCCGAATATTGTAAAAAAACAGACATTCGGTATTCGGTGGAAAAAGTGAAAATCAAGGCCGAATAATAGCAGCGTGTTTTGATAATGCAATCAAACAGCGTGCGGTGACAGACGGAGTAAAATGTCGGCAGTGTGGCAATATCTTACTCCGTCCGTCACCACACTCGCATTTGCGACTAACAATAGTTTTGTGCGAGCAAAATAAATCATTCAGCACGCTGTGTGAGTACAGATTTCAACCAGCAGCAGAAACGAAAGGCGAATCCCGCTGGTTGTGGGTTGAAGGGGGGTCACAGACACAGACAGGAATGTATTCCTGTCAAATATGGCGGCCATAGTGCTACGAGGGGGAAGATAACAGCTTACCGGCGACGGAGAAGTCCGGCTCCAATAATGTCCTCTTCTTGGCGTCACGACTGCCCAAAAGTACCTGGACAGCCGAGCCGTGGCGGCACACAGGTATGTGACGTGTCAGAGGAGAAACGAGCCGTTCATATTTCTCTCTTTGTGGCAGGTAACGGTCCACAAACCTCACCGCACTTTAGGGACTGTTCTTTACTTATGAAGGGACTGTTCTTTACTTGTCAGGGGAGGAGGGTGGCTGGTTGATTTTTATTTTATTTATTTATTTTATTTTGATCCCCCCTATGTTAATCACTTATTGATGCTGTTTTTGAAGTATGAATAAGTCAATAAGTAATTTATTCCATTGAAATATCATTGATGTATTATAGAAAAGTGATTTATCTTTTTATAAATGACAAAAGGCACATCAGCCTCATTTTTGCTGTGGTCCCAATTTTGGTACCGTGACAACACTCATCTGGAGGGGGTTCATCTGCAAAAACTAATGAAAAACTAAACAACGGTATTCGGTACTCGGTATTCGGCCAAGCGTTGAATTTTATTCGGCTTCGGCCACAAATTTTCATTTCAGTGCATCCCTACTAATAAGGGTATTTATGCTACATTGGCAAGCCAGCCTTTTGTTGCCCCGCACTGCCTTTCATTGGTGTCAGGTGGGAGCTAACTAGCAGCATCACTAATTCAGCTATTACTGCTGGTAACAACACCCCAACCCATGGTGGCGGGATGACACTGCGGTGGAAACACTGTGCCCACCCTCTGGTCTCATCCTTGGTCGTCCCGATGAATGAGTGGTGTAACTTTGAGCCACAAAACCCCTTTAGCACTGTTAACTGTGTTATCACTGTTTGCTCTGTTAGCAGTGTCAGCATGGCAAGAGGTGCTGACATACAATAGCTAATAATGCTGGGTCGTGCACAATGCAGAGCAGCACCTGCTGGCGAACCAGTGGAGACCGGAGTGTGGGCACTGTGCTAACACTGCTAGCTGTTTATTTGTCAGCAAAGCCAACAGAAAGTAAAATATAAGGCAAGACATTTGCAAAACAAAACATTAACACTTCACTACCTCTAAATGGATAGGACTTTTAAATGTGTCACCAAAGCACCACACTAAAATGTAAGCATGTGTTTCACATCGTTCTGCATTTTAGTTCTTACACATTAACCAGTTAGTTTCAGGATAATGGGTGTCTGGCTTTCCAAAGTAAAATCAAGCAATGCTAAAATCCCCAAAACCAGTCCTCCAAACATTTAACTCTCTACAGAAAGCAATCTCCTGCTATCCAAAGCAATAAAGAATGAAGTTTTTGTTCACTAATCCCTTGCAGTAAAAATGTAATTCTGTCCAGACATGTTGGCTTGTATGTGACAGCCAATTTATATCTAAAAAGATCATTTCACAGCCCCGTATAACGAGGTATTCCAGAGGCACTACTATATCTGTAGGGGTACTATAGTGCAGAATCCAAGCCCAGAACACATATCTCCCTGATTTGAGCCTGTCAGGTAAACCATCCTCTCACACTATGTACAAATCCACCTCCTTTGCGTTAATTGGTGGACTCTTAGCAGCAACCACTGCCCTTTAACCTTCCATAACAAAGCATTAGACTGACAGATGCAGCACACAGCCTGGGAAACAGGGCTGCCTGGGGCAAAGGCAAAAATGTTCCTCCATTTAGTCCACAAACTCACATGTGGTACATTTATTTATGTGTGAAAACAGCGTATGCTCAGAGTTGATTATTTGGCATCGAGGTGTTGACCTCATCTCTCCCCTCCAGTATACATCCAGCCCAACACAGCAGAAATTGCAGAATGGCAATAATAAACGTTGCTCCCTAAAGCACAAAGCTGTATGTTATGAATCCACTGTGTGTGGAGCAAGCGCCAGCTGATAGGTGGTCATTCCTCTCATAGAGCACAGGGGGAATAGTGTGTAGTGAGCACCTGCAGCAGGACTTCAAGACATGTCACCTTTGCAGCAAGTAATAATTTACTTTTGCATATTAAAGGTTCGGTATGTAGGATTTAAAGGCATCTAGTGGTGAGGTTGCAGAACTCAAACTTCTACTTAGTGTGAAGCATGTAGAATAGGGGTGTAACGGTACACAAAAATCACGGTTCGGTACGTACCTCGGTACACAAGCCACGGTTTCGGTTTTTTTGTTGTTTGTTAGACGTGTTTCCAAGTACATACCCGACCGCTGTTCTGCAGTGTCGGCACATTGCTTTTGTCTTGTCCACTTGTTTATTTCCATCTTCGTATTTTACCCTGAAACCAAAGTGTTCCCAAACGGAGGACTTAAGGTTTGCGGCTGGGTCTTCAGGTTTGTCAGGCTCACTTGCCATGTTGTCAACATGCGAGAATGCGCTGCACAAAGTGAAGGCGGAGATTTACGGTCAGACTTGGTCCGTCACTCAATTATGTCCGTTGGGGTACCGTTACGGCCCTAGTATAGAACTATGGTGGCCGACGTGAAAACATAAATGGCCCCAGACACAGCGCTTAGAAGGCAATTTTATGTAGCGGCAAAATGTGGCATTACAACATCTGGGTTCATCACATCTTGCCATGGGGTCCAAAAAGACTTCTTCCCAAAGGAGTAAATTATGAAAGACGTCTGTAAATCAGTGGATACACTTCTTTAAGCTTCACAACCGCTGCAGAATCATTTCATTATCAGGATTTGATCCATTCGATTCGATTACATTTCAAAAGTCTAGGAGACGAAAAATCAAATAATTTTTATCCCTATTCAAGTTAGCTAAGTGCTAAACCTTAGGTTAGCTGTTCGGCCGGCTTAAGGCCTTAGATATACTGGCACTTGCTTTCTAACCATTTGTTTACTTAGACAACCAGCTACGTCGTGAATGGAATTATTCACATACTTGCCTACGTACTACGCGTGTTACTGGAGGATTCCACCAGAGAACTTGGACCATATAGAACTTCCAAAATTGCATTATGTAAATATTAAAACAGCCACACTCGAGGAGGTTACTGTATTGTTAACTCTGAGATCAGCGTATAAAGTTTATCTTGACTATGGTGAGTTTCTTTCTCTCGTACTGCCAACACTGGTTATACATCTACTATTTAGCGACTATCCCCCGGAAAACCAATCACAGTAAACGAAACGTGCAACGTAGGCTAGCACAACGCCACTGTAAACAGACCAGTAAGCTGCCAGTAATCACCGGAGCCAGTTGGTAAATTAAACTTTTACCAAACCCCTTAGGAAGGACGGCAAACACATTCTTTATTTCAATAAAAGCTTTCAGTGCAGCCGTTTCCTCTGCTTTTAAAGAAAATATACATTCCAGTTCGTTCAACACATTTACCATCACAGTTTCAAAATCAGTAGCCATGTTGGTTGTTTACGAAATGCATTAGGCTCGTTTGAGATGAACTGCGCCTCGCCTGGAAAGTAGACGAGAGCAGGCGGCCGCAGCAGGGGGCAGTGACAAAAAGCCGCGGTGAAGTCGGACAGTTTCCCAACAGATTCCAGCAGCCTTCAGTCCGTACAGGAAGTCACAGACACACTTACATCCTGTCTGGAATGATGTCAATTCATTAAAAAAGTGATCAGACTCATATATCAGTTTGTTTTCAGTCTCCAGTTGTTTAAATATGATAGATAATTTATTAAAATGCTTTACAGGTGATCTGTAGTTTATGTTCACGATTTATCCTCCATTTGACATGAATTCTCCTGTAAATCGGCATCATATCAGTTTGATCTGTCCCCTCAACTACACAGGCTGAATAAACTGTGTTTGACTATAAGGTTCATATTTTATACAAGACAAAAGCTTTCATTAAAGATCAGTCAGATACAGTCAGGGCTTCACATCTGTACAGATGTTATTTTAAGAATCCTCACACCCCATTGACCACAAGTCAAGTGTGTTGCTAAATACTTCAATAATTAAAACAGCCCAGTGTTAATGCACAGTAGACTCTGTATAGTTTATGAAGAATTTATTTAGTCTCTGACAACTACACTTCACCATCAGTCACACATATTTTCTTTTACAGAATAAACCTTCAAATCAGAAAAATAAAATCTTAATCTCTAAAATTCAACAAAAATGAATAGTTTATCTAAAACGTCATCTTGTTGAGTCACATCTGAACCAATCAGCTGTTAGATCAGGTGAGAGCCAGGCGGTGCAGTCGGTGGAGAGCAACTGCAGCGCCTGGCTCTAAAAACTGTGGCCGCCTCGCTCTCACAGTTTTATTGCCGTCCACTTTTGTAATACGTCAGAGCAAGTCGGGATGAAGTCGGACACAAAACTACGCACATGCTTTGTGCGGCGATCTGCACAGGCCTGGCTCATCTCGAACGAGCCTATTCACTCCATTCCTTGTCCCTCCTATTCTGATGACGTGCCTGCCCCAAAGTAATAAACGGTTGTGATTGGCCCGGTAAGCTTTAACCGATGCCAGAATGCACCTTTACAATTGCATGGCCGGACCAATCTGGAAATCCATCGGTTAAAAAAAAATAATTCTTCCTTTACCTCTGGAGGCACAGCCCAGAGTTTTTTGACTAACGGAAGTGCAGGGGCCACGGCGATCACTCACGCCCTTCACTTCCAGTGGTGCCCCCAGGGAATTGGCGTGTTGTTTACAAATACTTTGGGTAGAAAACCAGCAGAGTTTAGCTATATATCACATTTTTCACGTCACTATATCACCGTGTAGACTAGGGCCGTAATGGTACATGTATTTGTGTTAAACCGTTCGGTACGCGACTTTCGGTTCGGCACGACCCTGTACCGAATTATTGGGCGCAGGATATTATTTTATTTTATTTAGTTTTATTTTAATTCCGTTTTTGCGAGCCGAACCATTTAAAATATCTAGTTCCCCGACGGACATAATTGAGTGACGGACCGAGTCCCGTAAATCCCCACTTTCACTTTGTGCAGCGCATTCTCGCATGTTGACAACATGGCAAGTGAGCCTTACGAACCTGAAGACCCACCCGCAAACCTTAAGTCCTCCGTTTGGGAACACTTTGGTTTCAGGGTAAAATACGAAGATGGAAATAAACAAGTGGATAAGACAAAAGCAGTGTGCCGACACTGCAGAACAGTGGTCGGGTATGTACTTGGAAACACGTC
>NC_065528.1:29854860-29924662 GCF_006386435.1 Epinephelus moara | reverse complement strand
TGTGTTGCTATGTGTGGTATTTATTCAGTTATGGGAAATCACAATGTCTAGAAAGCATCAGTGGCTGCAGCTGACAGGGACAGTTAGCAAAGCTAACATCAGGACGTCATCTGTTAAAAGCCTCCCGTTGTCGGATACGACATGAAACTACTCCAGTTAGCTCAATCATGTTGTAACTAAGACATCCGCTGGAAAAAAAATAAATTTTCACGTTGACAAGACGTTTTGGGTGGAGCGGTCGCCATGGACGCAGAGCTTGCTGTTTCTGTTGGTACACATTTCCTAGGGACACCTGGACGTCTTGGCCACGCCCCCTCCATTGTGATTGGCTAAAGCGCAGCATCATTCAAACTCAAAGCCCCCCCCCCCTCTCTAGTCATCTTTCACACAGGGCTGCCGACAGATTCTACAATGTCAATTGCAGAACCTGTCTTGAGAGACTATGGCCGGACTGATCCGCGGAGTGAAGATTAGTGCAAGATTAGGATGCGTTCCCCAGGCTACCACTGACCACCACTGTGAATGAAAGAGAAACCTTCAGTGGTGTTTTTTCTAAACATGTCTTCAACTGAAAAAGTTGTTAATGATAAGTATACACATACAATGTAATACAGTATAGACCGTTTCAAACCGGACAACATAAACATTCTAAATGGGTCCCTTTGTATCTCCTGTTTGAATGTATGTCAATGCAGAAGCTGACAGGAAGTAAACAGGGACCAAAGTTGCTGCCCTAGCAACAGAATAGCAATGAAACGGTCCATAATGTTGACTCCACACTGTTGGTGCTTTGGTGGGTGCTCCCAACATTTGGCTGGTACCAGTGCTACCATGGAAAAAAGTTAATTTCAAGCTCTGATAGTGAATATTATATTCAATTTCTGTCAATAGTTGCTCCTAAATCCTACACACTGGACCTTTAAAACCACAAAAACTGGCTGCAAGAGCTTAGAACAACAGCTTAGTTGCTATCACATAGGTATGACTTTAATATCTGGTGTACTTGTGTAAAGAAAAATGTGAATATGCCATCTTGGTAGTAACTAAAACAATGCTGAGTTTTCCATGAAGCAGGTATTAAGATATGTCAGTCATATTTACATCCCTAAAGCCAACAGAACATCACCTGGTAGCCAACGTTTGCACAGAGTCAGCAGGCAAGACACCAACAGCATGATGTAAAACCAACTCACTGTAACACCAAACACTCAACCATGAGTATTCATATTCCACCACTAAATAACTTAACAGCTTAAAAGCATCATTATGAACAACAGCCAAGAAAGAAAACCCAACAAAAAACCGACCAAACAAGGCAACTAACTGACATAACACACACACACACAGTTAGCAAGAGGTGAAACCGTAAATTAGCCGTTAGCAACGTTAGCATAGCACAAACGGACACGCAGCTAGCAAAAACAGCTCTTACCTTGGTGAAGTGAAGAACTGGGAGAAGGACAAATCCTTTGGGATGATCCAGGAGTGGTCCAAAGACATATTAGCCGACAGAAAGCCAGCAAACTCCCCTGTAGAGGCTTGAAGTTCATGTTTGAGGCCGGTGACGCAGGTGCGAAGATGGCGACTCCTCAACAAGTCCCAGCTGCAGCGACATGTTTAGCCTGCTGTCAGGCTAGCTTAGCGCATACAGTGACTTTACCAAGTATTTCTAGGTATAATTAGCCAAAACAAAGTCAACACAACAAGGTCACGATCACTCCTGTAATTAATTAAGTAGCTCACCTTGCTCCAAGGGTGCGTTTCACTTGTCCCAGGGAACGTGCCGTCTGTCACGTGACTGAAGCACCGCACTGGAGTTTCCTGTCTTAATTATAATCCAAGGTTGCACTTTACTGTCAATTTTTAGGTGTGTCAATTTAAGTTTTAGTGAGATATAGTTTTATATTTAGTATAAATATTTTTTAAAATCATGTTTTTCATAGTGTCCTTAAGAAAAATGTCTCTAAGATTTGTGTCTTTATTACATGCGAGAAAATAAATGATATGACAGAAAAAAAATGTTTGAGAGAAAAAAAATATTTGAGAGAAAAAGTTTTCACACTGATAGCAAAAAAACAATAATATTTGAGACTAAAAAAGTTTTGAGAGAAAGTATTTTGTCATAGAATATAAAAACAAATAATTTAAGATTTAAAAAATGATTTCAGAGAAAAAAACTCTCTCAAAAAACAGTTTTTTACTCTCAAATATTATTTTTTGCTATCAGTGTGAAAACATTTTCTCTCTCAAAAAAAATGTTTCTCTCAAAACATCTCAGCCTAAGTTTTTGATCTCGTGTCAGAATTTTGCTTTCGCTGCAAAAATAATGTCATGGGCGGGGCCACGTTCCTATTGACCAGTCTCAATCAAATTGACAGCTGGGTGAGGATCGTCTTGGGAGTCGAATTCAACTGAATCATTCATCATCTGTGTCATCATCTTACCCAAACATTGGAGTCTCCGCTCGCAAATAACGCAGTGTGTGGAGTTAGATTTGTGTCTTTATTACATGCAAGAAAATAAATGATATGAGAGAAAAAAAATGTTTGAGAGAAAAAAAAATTTGAGAGAAAAAGTTTTCACACTGATAGCAAAAAATAATAATATCTGAGACTAAAAAAAGTTTTGAGATTAAGTATTTTGTCATAGAATATAAAAACAAATAATTTGAGATTTAAAAAATGATTTCTGAGGAAAAAAAACTCTCTCAAAAAACTTTATTTTTTTACTCTCAAATATTATTTGACTGAATCATTCATCATCTGTGTCATCATCGTACCCAAACATTGGAGTCTCCGCTCGCAAATAACGCAGTGTACGGAGTTAGATTTGTGTCTTTATTACATGCGAGAAGATAAATGATATGAGAGAAAAAAATTTTTTGAGAGAAAAAAAAATATTTGAGAGAAAAAGTTTTTTCTGATAGCAAAAAATAATAATATTTTAGACTAAAAAAAAGTTTTGAGATTAAGTATTTTGTCATAGAATATAAAAACAAATAATCTGAGATTTAAAAAATGATTTCTGAGGAAAAAAACTCTCTCTCAAAAAACTTTTTTTTTTCTCTCAAATATTATTTGACTGAATCATTCATCATCTGTGTCATCATCTTACCCAAACATTAGAGTCTCCGCTCCCAAATAACGCAGCGCATCTATGCCGGTGAATCCACCATGGTGGATGAATGATTCAGGTGAATTCGACTCCCAAGACGATCCTCACCCAGCTGTCAATTCGATTGAGACTGGCCAATAGGAACGTGGCCCCGCCCATGACATTATTTTCGCAGGGAAAGCAAAATCCTGACACGAGAGCAAAAACTTAGGCTTTGAGAGAGAGAGAAGAAAAATGTTTTGAGAGAAACAGGTTTTTTTTTAGAGAAAATGTTTTCACACTGATAGCAAAAAAATAATATTTGAGAATAAAAAAAAAAGTTCTTTTGAGAGAGAGTTTTTTTTCTCTGAAATCATATTTTAAATCTCAAATTATTTTTTTTATATTGTATGACAAAATACTTTCCTCTCTTGCAAGGAGCACCTTGCAAGGAGCACCTGTAACATAAATAATTTCCCCTCGGGGATCAATAAAGTATTTCTGATTCTGATTCTGATTCTGATTTCTCTCAAAACTTTTGTTAGTCATTATTTTTTGCTATCAGTGTGAAAACTTTTTTGCTCAAATTTTTTTTTTTTCTCTCATATCATTTATTGTCTTGCATGTAATAAAGACACAAATCTAACTCCATAAAATCCTGAAGTTGAAAAAAAGCCTTGGTTTTTCATCCTTGTCATGTATGCTGGTTAGTTCGTGCCAACAGTTTATGTTTGGCCAAATATTAAATGGGACTTACAATAGATGATTTGATTAAATATCCTTTTTTCTTTTTTTTTTGGCTTTTATTTAAAATGTTGTTTGTTTGTTTGTTTTCCTGACGGAAGTTTTCATTGCAAATGATATGTTCATGGACCGTCGGAAATTTGACAGCCTAACAATTATTTCTGTTTTTACAGTTTCTGGCTGTCATAAATGATAAAATTTTGGCAGTTTTTAAATCAGCTGTAAATGAAATCTGAAATAGAAACATTTAAATTTGTATGCCCTTACCCGAAACCAAAAAAAACATAAATCCCTCCTCACTGCTTAAAAATTATTTGGCATGCTTCCCATAACAGATAAGTTAGTAACAATAGTAAAAGTAGCCCATATTGAAAAATGAAGATTTTAGTCTACTTAAGTATTTTATGCTCATCTATTCTAACAAATAATGAGGGTTAGAAAATGGTTGTCTTCGGGCAAAGAAACATTAATAAACTAGTATTAAAGTTTAACTCTGTTTTTTTCTCCTGAGAGTTTACTGCTAATGTCCTAATGGACGTATTTTGCTACATGTCAAATAACAACATAATACGTACAAACTTGCAAAAAAAAACGGGACAATAGCCAGGATTTAAGGGATCTGATCTGATTTTATTTCACTTCACTATCAGAAGAAAAGTCAGAGCATCCTAGGACATACAAAAATACACAACAACATTTAACCAAACAACAAAACCAAGATAAAAATGTTATAATCACATCAGGCACAATGAAACTGAGGCCAGAGCCAAATTTCTCCATCAGAGCTTTTATTTCCATTGATAAATGTTTGGTGGCCAAATTTACTTCTTCAAATTCATTTATTTTCAGCCACAAAATTGTCCAGTTTCAATCTGCTTATACAAAAGGTGACATAATATAAAGATATATACATTGAACATTCCGGTACAGAGGTTTTATTTTGAAGTGCTGTTTCCTGCCATAGAATGAGTAAATAATGGACAGCTACTTGACAGAGACAGAAGACTAGCTCGACGACATGGGCAAACGCAAGTATGTATGATGCTGAATATTTTAAAATGTGTGGACCTTGAACTAATGACTGAGGACAAATCTGGATCCCATGGCTGGAGCAGTTGCCTGCAGCATCTGTCCATTTTAATATTTGCAATTAAACTGGACCTAAGTATCACTACTAACCTAAAATACTCCAAAGGTGCTCATATCTTAAAGGGACAGTAACCACAAAACCAAAGATATACTGTACATGTTTCTTCTCTTGAAGTGCTGTCTAGATTGTTTTGGCGTGAGTTGTTGAGTGTTGAAGATATCAGCCATATGCCTGCCTAATGAGATGTGTCATTTAATTTACATCAATTGCACTAATTTCCCATTTAAATCCCCTGCATGTGTGTTTATATGTGTGTGCAGTGGTAATAGCAGCACTCTTTATTTGTCTCACTTGCACTTCCTTGTGTTCGCAGCTCTCCATCTCCGTTCGGGGGCACCATATAGCTCCAGTAATTGCCACTGGAGCGATTGCTCCTCATTAGATGCTATGGAAGCTGTAATTGGCCATCCCAGGCACAGAGATCAATGCCACCGTTATTACCGGGATTTCAGGCACCTAGGCCCCAGACAGCGGGCCCAGCCGAGGCCAAAGGGGAACTGGAAGGAGGGGGGAGAGGTGAAGCTCTACAGCTTGTTATGGCTGCACAGAGACCAGACAACTGCTTGTCTAGGTGTCTATCGACAGCTCGCACTCCAACATGCATCTGCTCTCTCCATCCAGCTCATTGACACTTTCCCTCCACGGAAGCTGTCTTTCGGCCTCATACCATCTCTCACCCTGCCTCATTAATGGGACTCCTTCTGTGCCGTTTCTCATGCTGCCACACAAGACCTGTCAAAGGGTCATATAGTGCCCAATCTACAGCAGGAATCTCAGTATTTCAGCTGTTACTGTGAGTGCATCTTGTTTCAATTCACCAGTACATGGAGTTAATTGTTGCTTGTTTAACTTTTGAAACATCAGTGTACTGTACAGCTGTTAGGGAAATTACAATTTAAAATAATGAACATACTGAAATGTTGGTGCCAACGACCAGTGTGCCAGTAGTGTATGAATCGTGCATACCAGGCACAAGTACAGGAGCTTGAAATGTCAGGTGCCCACCTGGCCTTCACCTGGAAAATGTTTCTCAAATTAACACGTGCTGATCAGGAAGAAACTCAAAATGACCATAATGAGACACAAAAGGACCACAGAGAGATGTTGTGTAACTGCAAAGACACACACACAAAATCAAACTACCAAACTGCCACAAAGAGACACAAAACAACCCTATGCAAACACAAAATAACTACAACAAGGTACAAAACGACCAAAAAAAGACACAAAATTACCCCAAAAAGATGCACATCAAAGAGACACAAAACAATGACAAAGTGACACAAACAACCACGAGGAGCCACAAAATAACTACGTAAAATGACCAAAAAAGACACAAAATTACCACAGAGACACAAAGTTACATCAATAAGACACACAGTTACCCCAAAGAGATGCATTACAACCTCAGGGAGCCAATATGACTGAAAAAGATAAAACATTACTTAAATAGCCTAAGACACAAAATTACCTCAATAAGATACAAAATTACCATAAAGAGACACAAAATTACTTCATTTAGACACAAAATTATGCCAAAGGGACACAAAATTACCTTAATGAGACACAAAATTACCCCAAAGAGACACAAAATTAATCCAAAGGGACACAAAATTACCATAAAGAGAAACAAAATTACCATACAGAGACACAAAATTACCCCAAAGGGACACAAACTTACCCCAAAGAGACACAAAATTACTCCAAAGGGACACAAAATAACCCCAAAGAGACACAAAATTACCCAAAGAGACACAAAATTAATCCAAAGGGACACAAAATTACCTTAATAAGACACAAAATTACCCCAAAGGGACACAAAATAACCCTAAAGAGACACAAAATGACCCCAGACACAAAATTACCCAAAGAGACACAAAATTACCCCAAAAGGACACAAAATTACCCAAAAGGACATAAAATTACCCCAAAGGGACACAAAATTACCCAAAGGCACACAAAATTATCCAAAGGGACACAAAATTACCCCAAAGGGACACAAAATTACCCAAAGGGACACAAAATTATCCCAAAGGTACACAAAATTATCCCAAACAGACACAAAATTACCCCAAAGAGACACAAAATTACCCAAAGGGACACAAAATTATCCAAAGGTACACAAAATTACCCCAAAGGGACACAAAATTACCCAAAGGGACACAAAATTATCCCAAAGGTACACAAAATTATCCCAAAGGGACACAAAATTACCCCAAAGAGACACAAAATTACCCAAAGGGACACAAAATTATCCAAAGAGACACAAAATTACCCCAAAGGGACACAAAATTATCCAAAGGTACACAAAATTACCCCAAAGGCACACAAAATGATCCAAAGGGACACAAAATTACCCCAAAGAGACCCTAACCCGAAGAGACACAAAACCAGCCAACACTAAACCACATGAAGATGCTTAATGACTAAAGAAAGATGCATAAACCACCACAAAGTCCACGTGTCTTCCTCATATATGGGGGAGGTGGGACCTCTTGCATATCGGTGCCCAGGGACCTGTTGTCTCATAATCCGCCCACGATTGGATCGGATGTCGACAAATTGTTCTGCTCTCTGACCAACTTTCATCTTTTTCCAGTTTCAGCGTTTTATCCAGTTGAAGCACAAATAAGCCCGAACATGACAGTCAGAGGACGTGATATGAGCTGAGGAGCGACTGTGGACCACAGATCCCTCTTTGGAAGCTGTCAAATTGAAAAATGAATAATGAAAACGATTAGAGAGACTACCTCTAGATATCAGTGACACAGCAGGAATCTCAATGTCTTTGTGTCACAGCGAGGTTGTTTTGGGTCGGCGCAATCAGTGATTGGGACGTCAGAGCAGTCAGAGTCTTAGACATGATGATGAAAAGAAACTATCAAGTGAAGAATCAGTGTTTTCATTATTATAGCTCTACATTAAGCTTTGAAGGCAGTAATACACGTCGAGAAGCAGGAGTGTGTTTTAAGCAACCTCTAAACCTCGGTAATTCAGCTGGGACATGTTGTAGACAAGAAGAGAAAAGATGGCTGCCCTTTAGGACTCGCTGTGAATCTATTATCATTACAGATCATTACAGGTCATGAATTAAGTTGATTATGCAAATGAAAGTTGAGAAAATATATTTTTTTAACTGCACTCACTGAGACCCATCTCAGGCTTTCAGAAGTATTATTCACGATAATCTTTCACAGATAGGTGAAACCTCCAGAGAAGAATTTTTACTTTCCCTGAGTCAAACAGCCCGTTATCGCTCCCTTTTCACCCATTACCAGAAATACATAAAAGCCTCACACATCCTGCAGGCAGACTCACTGCAGCCTGTATCGCCTCCCTCTTTTACCTGTCTGCGTTTGTGGATGAGTTTATCTCACCATTAGCCCAGAATAGTCCCTCCTTCATAAAGGAGACTTGGTAAATACAGGAAATCAAAAAGCATACGTCTCCTCTCTGATGTAGAAAAGCTAAAGTGAGGCTATTTATACATTTATACCACATGATGGAGGTGTTGAGTCACTTTGAGCCTCGGCAATGTCCTTTTAAAACCTCATAACTCCCTTTAAACCAACATTTTAAATGCCTGTGGGTAATGCCTTCCATTTTGTTTAACTTGTATCAGCTTGTTTGAGAAAGAAATGACCATTTCAAATGATGTTTTAAGGCAAGTGTGGTAACACACCCTTTTTATTAGGGTTAAGGGGGAGGGATGGTGGATGAGGTGTGATGTGGACAAGACACTCTCTAAGCTGCAGACCACTGTTTGTGAGCAACAAACTGGGACCAACAGACAACAAATATTAGCTGTGTTCTGGCGACTCATCACGGTTTCCAGCAGCTTTTTAGCCACTCAACACAGGTGTTTTTCAGCAACCTGTCACTGTATTTCCAGTTGCTTTTTAACCACTTAAAGGGAAAGTTCCGTTTTTTACAACCTGGACCTTATTTCTGGCATTAAATACAGTTGTTTACTCACCCAGATAAGTTTGGTGTCATTTGGAGTCCTTCAGAAGATATTTAGATCCGCGAGAGCCGCGTACATCCATATAGTGGGAATGATCAGGGCACCGACAACGAGGAGTATGGATGAGGAGCTCTTTGAAAGGAGGATGCGGAGGCAGAGAGAGGAACAGCTGGCCAGAGAACAACAAGCCGCTGCACGTCCGAGAATAGATGCTAATTGGTGGTGTTCTTGTGGACAATGTTCCACTATGCCAACAGAGGAGGAATGCCTTTGTTGCTCCGAGTGGGATTTGAGGCCAGGAGATACACGTCTGGATGTCTACAGAAATGACTATCTCACAGCTACAGAGGATTTCACTTCTATGATCAACCGGGCTGTTGTAGAGACTTTTGTTCATATCCCGAAAGTAAACTGGAAGACCCAGCCAAAGCCTGCAGGACCGAACGGGCAACTTTCGATTGAGTAAGTAGCCTACACACATGCATAAGTTGTTTATTTTCCTTGAATTTGTTTGCTTGATAAGTAAATAACTATGAGAATTTACATTTCTTTAGTTTCTTCTCATCGCTTGTGTAGAACGGAATTTATTATTACACAGTGCTCAGTGACAAAAAGTGAGAAACAGAAAGGTGAACGTTTCGGTGGTAAAGAGGACTGTTTTTACGAATGGCCTCTGTTTTTTTTGCAGAGGTTAGTAGGTCAGTATAAATGACCCAGATGATGATGACAAGCAACTCTAGCGATTCATAAAAACATATTGGTGAAATGAACAAGTTTCGCGGCAGATAATGTGTTATTTAGAGCCTCACTGTCGGTGCCCCGATCATTCCCACTATATGGATGTACGCGGCTCTCGCGGATCTAAATATCTTACGAAGGACTCCAAATGACATCAAACTAATCTGGGTGAGTAAACAACCGTATTTAATGCCAGAAATAAGGTCCAGGTTGTAAAAAATGGAACTTCCCCTTTAAGATTGTTTTTTTAGTAAACCATTGCTGTTTTTCCAGCAACTTTATAGCCACTTAGCAGAGGTGTTTCTTAGGGACCTGTCACAGGATTTCCAGCGAATTTTAGCCACCAAACCACCCATTACTGTTTTTCCAGCAGCTTCAAGGCCACTGAATGCAGGTGTTTTTCAGCAACCCGTTGCTTTTTTTCTGTGACTCTTTAGCCACCAAACATTGGTGTTTTTTGGCAACCTGTTGCTTTTTAGCCACTTACTGCAAATATTTTTTAACAACTGGTCTCTCTATTTCCAGCAGCATAATGCGGGTGTTTTTCAGTAGACCCGTTGCTGTATTTTCTGTGACTTTTTAGCCACACAATACAGGTGTTTTTTAGCGACCTGTTGCTTTCCAGCATATTTTTGGCCACCAAATATGAGTGCTTATTAGCAATCCATCACTGTTTTTCCAGCTGCTTCAAGGCCACCAATTGTGGATGTTTTTCAGCAGATCACCACCATATTTCCTGCAGCTTTTTAGCAACTGAGCCTTGATGTTTTTTGGTTGCTGTTTATGAAATGTGGATGTGTTTAAGGGTCCCACCAGTGTATATCCAGTGGCTTGTTAATATCCAGATGTTAATGTTTCAACAGCTAAACTGATTTTCCTGCAGCCTTTTAGCCACCAAACGTGGGTGGTTCTTCTGTTTTTCCACTAGGGAAAGTGCCACAAAAAGTGTTTGTTTTTGACCAAGACATAGCTGCATTTTGAGCAGGAATAATACCCTGAAAAGCTGCTGTATTTACCAAGACATTGCGGCATTTCCAGCAGGGATTATGCATGTGTTGCATATTGTGCAAATGAGGCATTTCAAGCCAAAACTTGATTTTTTCCTGATCATAACGAAGTGGGTTTTATGCCTAAACTTAATCACAGTGACATTGAAATGTAAAAAAAAAATAAAGTTTGAACGTATCCACTAAATAATAACGTACAAATGTAATGTATGCATGGTTTGAAGAAATGTACAATGGCAACATTTCCTGGCAGTCGGCGTTGTTACATTACAGCTGACTGCAACAGCAGCTCGTGGATTGGCTAGGAATGGCAGATCACAGGAAGTAAAGTGGATGAGGTCTGAGAGAAGAATTAAACCCTGACAGAAGAAAAATAAAGAAAGCACATAACGACAGGCAGACATCACAGACTCATCAAAGTGGCCGTTGTAAAGCCAGATAAAGACACATTTTCCAATCCGGGCTGTATAACCTCCCATAACTACTTTATTGTGCAGTAATGAATGGGTTATGTGTTGTCTCTCAGAAATGACCTCTTTTAATTTGGCACTGGATGACTCACCAGTTCAGACTGATGGCTCTGGGTACCAATGAGCAAAGCTGACATTTTCTTCACCTTCATCGTCCTGGAAATTTGCTCCATTTACTTTAATAAAAGGATTTACAAAGCATTGTGGGATTAAAATTTTAACCAGCATAATGTATGTTGTTCTCACCTGGGGTGTTAATTGTCTTCAGCTCCCTTTCTGTTGCCTCTGATCAACACTCATTGGTAGAATACAACTATTCCCAGCTACTTTCGTAGCGAATGTGAAAAAAGATGCCAATAAATGATGTAAATTATATTTGTACAGCTTTCTAAGAGTTTAAAGTGTTTAAAGCTTCATGAATTGGAAATCTAGCGTGCTGTTGATCAGAGCCAGAATACTTCACGTGAGCGCCCATGGTCTTTCTGAGACATACCAACCTCCACATCACCACATCACACTGACTTCCATAGCACACAGTTATGTCAATGATTGGCAGTGGCCTCTGATGATATGAAAGCTCCAGCAGCATTTTGCTGTAATTAATAGCATCACCACATGGCAGGGTGGCTTCTGATCAATGTGCATGAAAGCTGTAATCACCAGCATCACTGTAACAGCCCGAGTCGATCGACTCCGGCTCGGGAAAATTACACGTGATCAAGAATCAAGAGGATACAGCACACTGAACGTCGATACAGCATGTTCTCGGCTTTCAGCGGTTTAATTCCAGTGTGCTGATTTTAACGACAGTCTGCTTTCTGTTATGTGTTGAAGAAACTGAAGGTTAAATTCTGCCTAATGACATACTGCACTTCATCTGCACAAGGCAGGAGCATGAGTGCAGGGGGGTGCATTTGTTGTGTCACACTGCCCTCTTTAGGATATATGTGTGATGTCAGTGACTGTAGGAGGTGGCAGGAGGACAGAAGAAAAGAGAAGTGCCGAAACTGCCTGTTGTTAACCTCCTCAACTCCTCAACGGGTTTTAGGGGAAAATATCAGATCAACAGTATATGTAGTATACATCATCTGAAAGCTGGGAACCTTGAGGTTAATTTGAGATGCAGCTCAGCACTGTGCGTCAAGTTTTTCTCATCATAGAAATATAATTGAAGAACAAGATAGTAGTGTGCTCAAGGACTGCCTTTATTACATGATACTCAAGAAAAAACACAGTCGCTCTTGAAGAAAAGGGTCGGCACGTGGAGCAGGAACAGATGCATTTGAATCAAGTTAGAAAGCCTTTATTTTGGAACATGGGTGCTTCCATTAAAATGCCGACCAGTTTTGACCCTGAGGTCTTCGTCAGGGTGCAAAAGGATGGGCAGGAGTCAAGCAAACCTCATTGAATCCACAAGAGTCTCAGCTTTCCAGTCAGACCTAATCTAAGCAATTCCAAGACTGTTAAGGGGTCCCAGCATGCCGAAATATTCAAATACAATACAAATACAAAAACTGCATGGAACTAACATAAAGTTGTCGTGTCTGTAAAGGGGAGAATCGTAGGTACTACCCACAGAGGCCATTTTTATCCAGGTATCTTGAGATGAGAGTGTAAAATTCTGAATTTTGTTATGATATTTCCTGTTTTATTTTGAAGTACTAACCTCTTGTGTCGTTGCAGTTTCCTGTGTTTTCCCGCCACTTACTCACCTGCCCCTGATTGTCCTCTGTGTATATAAACCCACCAGCTCCTCATGTCTCTGACAGATTCTGTTTGTTCTTTGTGTCATTGCTTTCTAGCAATCTCTTGTGTTTGATTCCTTGGATTTTTTTAATAACTTTGCCTGTTTTGGATTTTAAAGATGTCTTGCCTACTCCCTGTTCCCGGTCTGTCTTGTTTATTGTAACCCTACTCTGCCTCCTGTGTGTTCTCTGCATTTGAGTCTGAGTTTCCACCAGAGTTAATAAAGAGAGTTGAAGGGACCCCTGTTAAAATGGCAACACCAGTTTTTCCCTCGCCAAAATTTAGCCTAACTTTGGAGCGTCATTTAACTCCCTTTCCAGCATGACATGGTTGGATTCCTCACCCCTTCCAGTTTCATATGATCCCAGTATCTTCACTCTGGCTTTAAAACTCAGCCTGCTTCAACCTCTGAGAGACAAGAACGTTGCCCAAGGATGCCGGCGTCCTGGCAAAGAGGAAGGTTAGATATTAAAAGACTGTATTTCTCAGTCAGTCACTTCACATGATACTTTTGTCACAGATGATCTTATCTGGTGCCATTTTTTTTGAGATTTGTTTTTGGCTTTTTGCCTTCATTAGACAGGACAGACTTGAGTGTGAAAGGGGGAGAAAGAGGGGAGGAAATGCAGCAAAGGGCTGCAGGCTGGAATTGAGCCCACGGCCACTGCGGCAAGGACAACGCCTTTGTACATGGGATGCAAGCTCTAACCAGTGCGCTACTGGGCACCCTGTCATTTTGAAAACAGTCAGCTGTCCTCCATTTTAGAAGCCAAAGAATCAGGTGAGAATTTGATCTGCAAAATCATGTACTAACATCAACATAGATTTTAGATAGGGACACAGGGGACATGTACCCATCAGTATTTGGAAAAGGTGCATTTGTCCCCCCAATAAAGACATGAAAGTCGCAAGAACTTTAATTTTGACGAGATTAAAGATATTTCCACCATGAAATGATGCAGGAAAGGAACAAATTGGTGCATTAAAACCCTCCAGAATGTAGGAAATGGACTGACTGACCCTTCAAATTTATACAATGCAGACGATGTTAAAACAAACCTATAGAATCTCCACAATAAATGTGAGGTAAAATTAGCACTCAGTTTGTTTGAGTAGATTTTATAAACACATACCATTTTTAATACATTACACAACTGATTACTCTGAGACTGTATTTATCATGTCAGTTTTTTTTTTAATTGTAATGAACACAAGCAGTGCTCTCAACTCCAAAATATCTTGAACAATATATAGAGGTGTACAATTGTGGCGAAGATCCAGAAACAAACAGAACGCTGGCACTGTCCGATAAATTAACTTATTTAATGTGAGCAGAAGTAGCAGAGATACATATGTTTCTGTTACTTCTGCTCACATTAAATGGGTTAATTTATCTGAGAGGGCTGTGTTCGTGTTTTTTAATTGACTAAAACAGTGATCCAAGAGAGATATGCATTGTCTGAACGCAGCTCAACACTCTCCAGTCTCACGAATTACAGAGTATATTTTATGATATTTTTTATGTTGCAGTTGTGACTGTTAACGTAAAGGTATTAATTATTTTAGTGCTGACTAATATATTTAATTAGAATTTAAATGATATGCATTGGTTTTATTTATCACTCTCCAAAATCCTTTTTTTTTACAGTGCATATAATGTTGGTTTGTGTCAATTAAAGAATCTTCAAATTGTTTCTCATCTGTAAAACAAACAGTTTTATTTAACCCTGAAGTAGAAATACATTTATTAAAAATCACTCATGTGACCTGAGACTTAAAAATTAGCTATGAATGTGCTTTTCAGACACTTTTCTATTCATATTTTCTTTATAAATCAAGGTTATACCAAGGTTTTTGTCTCTAATGTATAAAAAAGGTCGAAGGCCTAGTATAAACACAAGAAATACACCAGAACTCCCAACATTTAAAGTCCCTCAGCAGCCTGAGTGGACCCAGCTCACAGTAAAACCAGTGCGACGTGTGCAGCCCACAACATGTCTGAGTTAAAAGACAGAATGTTTTGATCAATTGGTAATTAAACTTGACACGGGATGAAAGTGGTTTGGAGAACTGAGGGACGAACTCCTGTGTTCAGATTCCTGATGGATGTGTAATTAATTGATGGGAGCTGTGTAACTGTATCGACCAGGTGTTCCCTCATAATTAGAAAACTTATTTTGAGAAGGAATAGAAAATGAGGTTTAAATGAAGCCATTTGTTATTAATGAGGCCCCGGGGCTGTTAGATTTTACAGCGCTACGTAGAGAATGCAGAATTATCCATCCATCCATCTAGTGTCTGTTTCTTCTCATCCATATTCAGGGTCATGTTTCAGATGTGACATATGTGTGAAACACATGTATAAGCTAGAACAAGACATTTCTCTTTAAGCTGAAGTTGCATGACATCTTATGTATGAGCAATTTCTAGATTTTCTGCCACTGACAAATGTTGACCTTTAATTAAATACCACATATAAGGCAGTACAGTAGTTGTCATTTATGGTTGCTAGCATGAAAGCTTATAAAAAACAACCTGCAATGACATTTTATTCTCAGACCTCACTGTATTTAGAAATTTCATCGCTCGTTCCTGTTGTTTTTATTTGTTTCTCTCAATAAAAGATGGCTTTTTCAAGAACGTATGTGATGGCAAAGCCCGAACCTCACTTTCCTCACAAATAAAGCACTTGAAGAAGTTAACTGTCTTCTTATCAGCCGACTATGATGCCCCATTTTATACCAAACTAAAGGTCTTTGAGGCTTGGTTAAAAGTGCCCTTCAAGACTGGGGTGAAATCCTTACTTGCAGTGAGGTCGGAGATGCAGCAGCGTCAGGGCGCGCTAAATGACCCCTTGTGGTGTGTTCTAAGAATGACAAGAAAAGAGTCAAGTCATGAACTCATACTTGTCTGACTTAATGGAGAAACAAGATCATATTCAGAGTGACTGTTGAGAGATGATTGGAAAATTAAGATCTAAAGAGGGAACAAGATATTAGACCTACCAAGCCACCAACCGGGATACATAAGCGATACCCCTTAGAGCATCTGAGGATAACACAGTTACACAGTTCCGGTTGTCTTCTCACAGACTGCGAGAGGAAATGTGGAGGTGGAGCCGTACATTGGCATACAAAATGAAGAACATATACTTGTGTTCCCTCTTACACAGGATATCCGTGAGAGATATGGACATAACTCCACTGAACTGAGCTCACTCACTAAAAGAATCGTTCATTATCATATAGTGAATATGTTAAAACTTAACCTCTTTACATTTTAACAGTGTTGTGGTTAGTTTGTGTTTATGTTTAGGCACAAAAGAAAAGGTTTTGGTTTGTGTCAATAAGCACTGAACAAAATAATTAACATAACACTTGCTACGTTGCTCTAATTTTTCACAAGTTAAATGAATAAAAGATCTAATACTCTTTTTGACGCAAACAAAATACTTAATTCTAACAACATTCGTTCATAAACCCACTTTGCCAGCATAATCCATGACCCATCTACCTGACAGGTGTGGCATATCAATATGCTCATTAAACATCATTCTAGAAATGTTCATTTTTCTTGCAGAACATAATACCAAGGAAGCATCATGAAGCTTTGACTAACTTTCTGGTGCTACAATTTCATTTTTCTTTCACTTAACATGTTACTTAGGTATCCCTGAATGCATCAATTAGACATTTTCTTGTATATGCATGGGTTTTGATGCTATAGTTGCAGTCAAGCTACTACAGTGGACCCCAGTCTGTCATGTCATACACTGCCACCCAGTGGCATGGTGTTGTCAGTGCAACACAAATTTCTCAAAACCCAGATGCAAGAGATATTGTGCCCCTCAAGAATATCCTGCCAATCCTTCTGTAATAGGAGACCCTGGCAGGGAAATAAAATCTGGAAACATCAAGTAACATCTAAGGAGTAAAAGAGTTGTTAAATCTTCATAAGCTCAGGAGGGAAGAGGAAGGAGTTGAATGAATGAGGGGAGAAGCTGAGGAGTCAGGTGCAAAGTTCAACGCTGATGCATGGCATTTAACAATATAAGAATTTGTTTTAAAAGTGTGAACACGCTAGTTCGACAGCATTAAAATATATTTTTATAGTTTCACATGACATCACATTTTTAGTTTAAAACTTAAACGCATACTCCATCCCTTTATGACCACAGTGTACCCATCTTCTGATGGCTACTTCCAGCAGGATAACGCTCAAATCATCTCAAACTGGTTTCTTGAACATGACAATGAGTTCACTGTACTCCAATGGCCTCCACAGTCACCAGATCTCAGTCCAATAGAGCACCTTTGGGATGTGCTGGAACGGGAGATTCTCATCATGGATGTGCAGCCGACAAATCTGCAGCAACTGTGTGATGCTATCATGTCAATATGGACCAACATCTCTGAGGAATGTTTCCAGCACCTTGTTGAATCTGTGACACCAAGAATTAAGGCAGTTCTGAAGGCATAAGGGGTCCAACCTGGTACTAGCAAGGTGTACCTAATAAAATAGCCAGTGAATGTATGCTGATTTAGCATGTTGAATTGGCATTGAATGAAATCACTCTGATTGGTAGTTCAGTTCAGCGCACAAGAAAAGAAACAAAAGTGAGGAAAGTAAACATCGTGACATCGAAACAAAATTGTTATATCAATGCAATTTTTTTTGGGCCATTAAGCTCTGAAGCAGAATTTTTTTGTCACAAGTTTGTAATTGTCATAAGCACATATATCTTTCAACATGGGGTTGTGTTGTAAATCTGCTAACTGGCAAACTAGCATCTTGAAACCGTCCTTGTTGGTCCTCCGGTTTCTCCTTTTCAACGATGAATACAGACTACTGCCGATTAAGTATTAATTAAAAAGGGGGTCCAACCTGATCCTGTATTTCTTATGTCCGTGTTTGTGTGTTGAGAATGATTGTGCTAAACTTCCTAATCTGGAGAGGAAGTGCAGGTTCACCCTAAATTTCCAAAGGACACATCTTCATGAGACTTTTGCTGGATGATGCCCCCAAACTGGGATGAAGCAAAATCCTGCCTTCATCAAATCAGACGTGCAGACGTTGATCCTCAAACACTGAGGAGTCTTTGACAGTGAGATCCTCTGCTCTGTCCCCCTGCAAGACTCCGCTCCTCCACATGATGCCAGTGTTGCGCTGCTGAACACTTCCCTCTGCTCAGTCTGCCTCCTCTCTGCAGCTCATCCTCCAATAATCAACACAGGTGACTGACACAAGTGATGCAAGTCGACTCATATTAGAGACCTGGAAAGAATTATTGATGGAAGAACCTATGAATTAGTAACACAAAGCGAAAGGGAGCAGTTTATCCAGCATTTTACAGATGAAGCATTTTCTCAATCACTTACAATGGTGATGAATGATTTTAACTCCACATTTATGAATAAGCAATGTGCTGATGTACCGTGTGTTCACATTTAGACTGAGAGTCTGGTAACCCCTCCATCTTCAAGCCTGTCAGTCCATCTCCCCCCATTCTGATGCATTATTGGTCCTCTGTGTAGGGCCCAGGAAGCACTGGGAGATAAGGGGGAAAGGGCAGAAGGCCAGGCACTGCGATCCCTCAGATAGCACCTAATCACATTCATTACATCAATTAGGGCAGGCCAACACAACGCCGGGCTGGGAGTCAGACCTCCATCTCCTGCTGATCAATGCTAAACACAGAGCACATCCTCCAGTCCTCAACCTCCACACTGGAGACCAGCATACTGTACCTAACCTCACCCGGCATACTGGGCCTCCACTGGGAGCTCACCACTGGGATGGAGTTTAGCACCAGTTAATTTTGGCAGGGTTTAGTCTGAAGGAGTTTTTGAAAACTGGCACCAGAGGTTGGACCAAGTCAGTGTTTGCAAGTCTCAAGTCTTTGCACTCGAGTCCAAAGTCACTTCCCATGGAAAATAAATTGATTCACAGCACGCTTTTTGAATAACATGCTATTTAATGTACAGATTTGGGGGAAGGTATCAAATATCAAGTTTCGAGTCACTGGTTTTAAAGTTCAAGTTGCCTTGCAAGTCTTCTTCTATTTTGTCGGCCCACACCTTCGGCTGGTACCAATATTTCTTGAGTCACTGAAGTTTAAGTCTGAGTTGAGTTGCAAGTCTTTTTTCTATTATGTCAGTCCAAAGTCATCAAATGTGTAACTCAAGTCAACACCAACACCATGTTTTTTAAGTCACAGGTGTTAAGGTTCAAGTCAAGTTACAAGTCTATTTTGATACTGTCATATGGACTTTAATTTAAGAATTGAAGAATTCAAGTCCAAGTCTTTTGACTCAAGTCCGCATCTCTGGCCAGTAACAATATCTCTTGAGTCACTGGAGATAAAGTCCAAGTCAAGTTGCAAGTCTTTATTGATTGTGTCAGTCAAAAGTCATCAGATTTGTGACTTGAATCCGACTCAAGTTGACTTGAGTCCACACCTCTGGCTGGTACCAAAATTTCGTAAATTGTTGGTGTTAAAGTCCAAGACAAGTTGCGAGTCTTTTTTGATTTTGTCATTCCATGTCACCAAATTTGTGACTCAAGTCTGACACACCTCTGTCCGGTACCCATATTTTTGGGATCAAGGATGCAGATTGCCAACTTAAATATCTATTTTGGGCTATTTTTACTTATTGAAATTCCCCCAAATTACATGTATTAAGGTATTCATTTATTCAAGTCAGTGACTGAGACCACATTGAGACCATTGGACACTACAACCATGTATGTGGTGATTTGCTGGTCGAAAGATGTCTAAATGTGTAATTTAAAATCAGGCTAAATGTGGTTGAGATCTGAAAGTATTTTAGACATCTGGTTCACATATGACTGTCATTTTAAATACTTTTAAAATAATATATTTCAGTTCAAAACATGCAAAAATGCAGTGATTGAAACAGCAGTCATATGCAATGTATGTAGATGTCTAAAACTGTAACATTCCTAATAACCTTAACCGACATGTAAAGTTAAAGGCCTCCCATGGCCAGCCAGTGTAGAACTGATCAATAACATAATACAGATCTAATGGATCATATCCTTAGATCCCATACAATATATAAACACAATCCCAGTATATTGGCAAACCGATCTATTCAACAGTAGACCTGTGGTGAGGATATTAAGTGGTTTAAAGCAGGACTTGAATGCACATCCTGAAATCCCCTGTGTGTAACTCCATCCATATAATGATTACCAAAGTAGAATCTTTAAGACGGCAAAATTTGGTATCACATTCTAAGTCCATGCAGCAGTTAAGCCCCGCACAATGGTTCTCGAATGATAAATATGAAATCATAATCTGAGCCGGTTGGTCATTAGATGTAATTTCAACAGAATCTTCAGTACAGTGCTGCTTTTCTTTCTGCTGACAGATAACAGACGCTACTGTGTGTGAGACGTTCACACGCAATGGTCGACACAGAGAAGTCAAATAAAGAGAAGATCTTGTGGACAATGTCTCCACACATCTGTGAGTTTTACTGGTTTAATAATCTCCACACTGGAATCCTCTTTAGGCGAACCAACCTGAGACCAAATCCTCAAAATATTCACTTCTTATTCTTTAATATTTCTCCCGCAGAGCCAAATGTGGGTTTGATTTTGAAACATAAAGTAACTAGAAATTGTTGATGGTGATAGATTCCTGTTTTTACAGTCAATAGCTAATAGCAGGGCTAATATGACTGTGGTACAGATCTCACGTAAAATAAAGACCACATTCCTTACAAACAACATTAAAAAAGCTAATTAGTGTCTGCTAGCTTGTGTTTTCCTGTCTGAAAACTCTCCTTTTACTTCGACAGCATAACAATATTGGAAGATGTCATCCATTTAACTGATGCTTCTTCCACCATCTTCTATAGCGATAAACTCTTAGACATTGAGGTGTGTCGGCTGAGATGCCAGAAGAAAATGTTTGCATTGTATTTTTATGCAAACCACCAATACGTTGCATTTGTGTGTTTTATACGCATCATATCAATGTTTGTTACATAGTACATGAGCTGAGAGATGGAGGGGGTGGTGGATAAGGTGACACATAGGTGAGACACCTGCCAACCTGCAGACCACTGTTCAAGACCAAAATCAACAAAACCAGTGTAGCATGTAATTGCTGTGTTTTGAGTGGCTTTTTTAGCCATCAAATGTGCATTTTTTAAAATGAGCCACCACTGCTTTTCCAGCCAGGTAGTGCCATGAAAAGCTGTTGTTTTTTAACCAAGCGACATTGCTACATTTCCTGCAGGGATAGCGCCAAGAAAAGCAGTTGTTTTTTACTGAGACATTGCGTTTTCTGGGGGGATAGTGTCACCAAATGGAATTGGTTTTCATCTGGATATTGATGACATCTGTCACAAATGTGGTATTCCAAGCCCAAACATAAACTTTTCCTGACCATGACCAAGTGGGTTTTTTGTGCCTTAACATAACCACACATTAACCACAGGTAAAAAGGTGAAGTTACAATTAAAGTTACAGTAACGTATCCGCTACAATATAACATACAACTGTTACTTATTCGCAGTTCGTAGGAACATAGTTTTTCTAGTGACTGGGTTGGGTGTGCATGTGCTGAAAACGGTCTCACTCTGAAGTCATCGAAAATGTGGCGCTTCAGTGACTTGCAGCGTCAGAAACCAATGGAAAAAGGCGTCCTTTAATGTCAGCGTGATACGCAGTTATAGTTTAATGGCACTCAGCGGTGTCAGAGGAAAACAAAGCGGGACGAGAACGAAAGTTAAGGCTGCGAAAGTTTGAATATTGAAGCAAAAAATCATTTGAAAACACAAGAGCATTAAATCGAAATGAAATTGGGTTAAACTGTGCATGAGGTGTATTACAGCTGTCAGGTAGATTGGGTTGAATATAAGGAAATGCTGCACTGACTGGAAATAAATTTGCTGGAGGAAACACTCCAAGGACACATAGTTGTGCGGACAGACAGGCAGGGTGACAGAGTTTGAGCTGATGACACATTAGATGTCACAAGGTTAAAACCACGTGGCTGCACTACTAGCATGTACTCCCAGTTCGTCCTGCAGGTGTTGCGTGTGACGAGGAGCATGTGACATGCTCAGGTATGGTCGTCCTTTGTGGAATGCTGCCTATTGCATTCACAGCATCCATCAGATGTCTGAGCGGGATCACAGCTGTGATGGACAAGCACGCCTCAAAAATGTTCATCTGTTTTAAAAGCTAAATGACTCGTGACCGTCAGGCGGGCCGTACAGTACATTTGAGAGCACATGTGTGTCATCGGTGACCTGCTGACTTAGTTGGCTTCCTCCTGAAACCTTTTGCCTCCTTTCCCCTCGGCGACAGAAAACCTGGTGACACCAGGATGAGCGACAGGCGAGGAAGAAGAGAAATGGCGCCGAAAACTGGAGGGAGATAAAATGGATAGATAAGGTCGGGGCATCTGAGAAAAAAAAATGGGAAAGTGGATAGATTGCGACAGAAGAGGGAGAGAGAAAGAAGAAAGGTGGGGGAGGCGGGGGAGAAGAGTGATGCTATTGATACACCAAGGCTGCAGAAAGAGGAGAGGAAGGTGCACTCCATTTTTTCCTCCTCAAAGTGCTATCGGAAGACATACATTACAATGACAGCACTGTGACCACGCCAACCACATAAAAAACACACTGCCTTTATTTCATCTCCCACAGATAGTTATTAATAAAAACCAGGACACACACACACACACACAGACGGAGAGGAAAAATAGATGAGAAAGAGCGATGGAGAGTCGAAAAGGAGAGACGAAGGAGGAAGATCATGTCGGGAGGAGGTTTGTCCGCCTGACAACGTGAAGTCGAGAGCAATGGGACTCACACCTCGATTTGTCAGTGTGATGAAATAAGCTACCGGCCACAATCCCATACTCCACACTCTCTACCGACGTGACATCTAAAGCATCTCTTTTTCCTCTCTCTTCCCTCCTCTCCCCTTCCAAGTATTCATGTAGGCCCTTATTTCTCTTCTCACTTCCCTCACAGACTCTCTCCGCCTTTCTCTCTCTGAGCCTCGGTGTTATCAGTATCTGACACACAGTGAATCAGGGAGTATCTAGCGGCCTGCTATCAGACCTCTCTTCATCTCCCACTGCCCCTCTGTGCTCAGGCCTATCAATCAGAGAGCCGCTGCCAGGACAGATGCCACCGACGCAACCGCAACCACTGACACATCTTGCATCTACCACAACGTAGCAACGGAACAAACACAATTAACAGGAGTCATTCAGTCACTACAAATTAAAGACAAAAGTTTAGCATAATATGTCCAATATAGTGGAATTTAGAAGATTATGATTGTTTTTAAAAGAGGTAGTTCACCCCAAATCAAAAATACATATTTGCCCTCTTCCCTGTAGTGACATTTATCAATCTAGAGTTTTAGTTTGAGTTGCAGAGTGTTGGAGATATGGCACTCGCCTTGAGGTGCTTAGAGCATCCAAAAAACACATTTGAAAACTTCAACATCAATGTCTCTTTCCAGAAATCATGACCTGGTTACTCAAGATAATCCACAGACCTTGTTGTGAGCAGTTTTATGTAGGAACTCTTTTCTTTCTACCAAACTACACCCACCAATTGTATCACTGTGCAGAAGGAAGAGTGCATCTACTCAAAAATGAGAGGCTTGTGACAGCACAAGATGTCAGCATTTATGATTGATGCTTTCTACACAGTGAAAAGGTTGGCCAACACAGTCTCACTCCAACCTGATCACATATCAACGTTTGGTCATGGACTTTCCACGTCTAGATACGATGTGCAAGGTACCCTGGGTGCGTTGGTTGTTGACGTTCTGGGACGCCATATCAAGTTCTACCTGTTACATGCATTGTCTTCTTTCAAAATATGCGCTATGTTGGTACGACCAACAACTAACGCACATGGTTGGGTTTAAGACAACAAAAACAGGGTTTGGCTTTACAATCATGCGAGAAGCAAACACTGCTCTCGTGGGTGAAAGTTGTTGGTTCTAAGTCCCATGTACCACCCCTCCCACTCGCCCTACTCGGACTTTCACCACCTTTACTTTCGTTGTTGTCCCACAGAGTTTCCCCCTGATGCCACCAAGTACCATTAGTCAATAACGGCAACCAGCCGGGCATCATGTCGATGTTAAAGGACGACTTTTTCGTTGGCGTCTGATGCCGTAATTCACTGCCCAAGCGCTGGATTTCGACAACTTCAGAGTGAGGTCGGGTTCGGTTGATGGGTGCAGTATTGTAGAAAGAAAATAGTTTCTACATGAAACTGCTCTCTTCAAGGTCTGCAGATTATCTTGAGTAACAGGGTTCTAATTTCTAGAAAGAGAGTTTTTAAAATTATATTGAAGAGAAGGCAATATCTCCAGCCAATATCTTTGGTAACTAAGGCTGCAACGATTAGTCGACTAATTGATGACTAATCAACTATTAAAATAATCAGTGACTATTTTAGTAGTCGACTAATCGGTTTGAGTCATTTTTCATAGAAAAGTACTGTAAAAGTACCCAAAATACTCTTATTGCAGCTTCTTACGTTCAAATTTTGGCAGCTTTACACACTCTCCCATGGTGAACTAAAACCCTTTGGCGTGAGTACGAAACAAGACATTAGATGACATAATTTTGGGGTTTGGGAGAGACAGACCGACATTTTTCAACATTTTAACACATTTTACGATAAAATGATTAGACGACTAATCGAAGAAATAATCAACAGATTGGTCGACAATGAAAATAATCGTTAGTTGCAGCCCTATTGGTAACTAGGGATGGCTGTTGGGGTGACTGTGGCTCACTAATCAGAAGATTGGCGAAATTTGCCTATTTCCACTTTAACAAAAAGACTTTGCAAACCTTCTATACCACATATACATTTTTTTATTTACTATGTCTAATAGAATATCTGTGCTTTAAAAAAATCCGCTTCATTATTGTTTCAATGTTGTCATTGAACTTTCTTCTTGTTATATTTTTTTTCACCAAAATCTAAATCTTATGCTGCCATTTTCCCCATGGTATTGAAAATGGTATTGAATATCAATATTTTCAAGGAATTATAAATCTAAGTTAGAAATCCTACTATGACCACAACACTATTCAGTCACATGACAAACTCTACTGACTGACTTCAACATATCAAACGCACCTACTGCACGAGGCGGGTAATTTAAAGTGTCGACGCCCCGCCCACTTTTTATCTCCGCCATTGTACCATCACACACCTGTCCATGAGCCCTGCTAAGCTAACGGCTAACAAGAAATAACTGCTAACTGTGTTTTAGCTGGAAAGCTTGATGCTAGAGATGCTAATGTTGATGTAGTATTTAAGCTAACTTGCTAGCTACTCAGGCAACATCAGTTGTTGCTTCAGGACTTCTTCACAGAGTCTCCAGGCTGCTGTTGGATGTTTGGATGCTTCATTTCAGCAAGGTAGGAGCTGCTTTCGCTAACTGTCATGTCTTGTCTCATAGCTGTTTTGGGTGGTGGAGATGCTAACATCTGTGTAGCATTAAAGTTGGCTAGCCAGCAGTCACCAACAGTCTGACCATGTTGGTGACTGGCTGGCTAGCCAACTTAAATGTTACACAAATGCTAGCTGCTTTTGCTAGCATTTCTATTGAGTCAAGTTTTGTCTCTAAAGTTGTTGTTGGTGCTGGAGATGCTAACATCTGTGCTACATTTAAGTTAGCTAGCCAGCCAGTCACCAACAGTCTGACCATGTTGGTGACTGGCTGGCTAGCTAACTTAAATGTTACACAAATGCTAGCTGCTTTTGCTAGCATTTCTATTGAGTCAAGTTTTGTCTCTAAAGTTGTTGTTGGTGCTGGAGATGCTAACATCTGTGTAACATTGAAGATAGCTGATTAACCAATTATGTTCGAGCTGATTTTGATAAATTTCTATTGAGTCATGTCTTGTCTCTGAAGTTGTTATCGGTGCTGTACAGATGCTAACATCTGTGTAACATTTAAGATAGCTAGCCAGCCACTCACCAACAGTCTCACCATGTTGGAGCTGTTTTTGCTAACATATCAGTTGAGTCATGTTTTGTCTCTTTAGCTGTTGTTGGTGTCGGAGATGCTTATGTCCATGTAGCATTTAAGTTAGCTAGCTACCCAACCAACCAACCAACCAGCCAGCCAACCAACCAATCACCAACAGTTTCACCTTGTTGGAGATGCTTATGCTAGCATTTCTGTTAAGTGATGTCTTGTCTCTGAAGTTAATATTGGTGCTAGAGATGCTAACGTATATGTAACATTGAAGATAGCTAGCTAGCCAGCCAGTCACCAACAGTCTCACCATGTTGGAGCTGCTTATGCTAGCATTTCTGTTGAGTGATGTCTTGTCTCTGAAGTTATTATTGGTGCTGGAGATGCTAACATCTGTGCTACATTTAAGTTAGCTAGCCAGCTAGCCAGTCAGTAACAGTTTCACCATGTTGGCGCTGCTTTTGCTAACATTTCTGTTGTTGTGTCTTGTCTCTGAAATTGTTATCGATGCTATAGAGATGCTAACACCTGTGTAACATTGAAGATCGGTAGCTAGCCAGCCAGTCACCAACAGTCTGACCATGTTGGAGCTGCTTTAGCGAACATTTTGGTTGAGCCATGTCTTACCTCTAGAATTGTCACTGGTGTTGGAGATGCTAACATCTGTGTAACATTGAAGATAGCAAGCTAGCCAGTCACCAACATGTCTCACCATGTAGGAGCTGCTTTTTTCTGTTAAATCATATCTTGTCTCCTAAGTTGTTGTTGGGGCTAGAGATGCTAACATCTGTGTAACATTTAAGATAGCTAACGTTAGCCAGCCAGTCACCAACAGTCTCACCATGTTGAAGCTGCTTTTGCTAACATTTAGGATTAGTCATGTCCTCTCTCTTTAGCTGTTGTTGGTATTGGAGATGCTTATGTCCGTGTCGCATTTAAGTTAGCTAGCTACCCAACCAATCACCAACAGTTTCACCATGTTGGAGCTACTTATGCTAGCATTTCTGTTAAGTAATGTCTTGTCTCTGAAGTTATTATTGATGCTGGAGATGCTAACATCTGTGCTACATTTAAGTTAGCTAGCCAGCCAGTCATTAACAGTTTCACCATGTAGGAGCTGCTTTTGCTAACATTTCTGTTGTCGTGTCTTGTCTCTGAAATTGTTATCGGCGCTATAGAGATGCTAACACCTGTGTAATATTGAAGATAGCTAGCTAGAGAGTCACTGACAGCTGCTTTTGCTGGCATTTTTGTTGAGTCATGTCTTTTGCTGACATATCTGCCGAGACATGTCTTGTCTCTTTAGCTGTTGTTGGTGTTAAAGATGCTAATGTCCATGTAACATTTAAGTTAGCCAGTCACCAACAGTTTCATCATGTTGGAGCTACCTTTGCTAGCATTTCTGTTGAGTCTTGTATCTTAGTTGTCATTGGTGTTGGAGATGCTACATGTTTGCATGCTCTGGACTCTGTGTACCATGATGCATTGAGATTTATCACCAACTGTATGCCCCTAACTCGTCACTTTATCCTGCATGCTCGAATTGGCTGGCACTCCTTACAATTTCATAGACTTTTTCATTGGCATTCCCTCGTCTTCAGAGGTATTCTTGGCCTAATTCCAGCATACGTATGTGTGTACATTAGGCAAAAAAATGAAAATGGTTATGCTCTCCGTTCTCAGAACATGATTTAATTGTCTGTATCGAAGGTGCGAACAGAATTTGGCAAGCGAGCATTTATGTACGCAACTCCTTATATGTGGAATCTTCTGCAGAAGGACATAAAGTTGCACTCTTTGGTTCCTCTCAGTCATTTCAAAGTGCTGTTGCAGGATTTTTGTACACAATCTATATGCCAATGTAAGGGTGTGTGTTAGCTGCTCTTTGTAATCATGTGTAGTGCAGTTAAATAAAGGTTAAATAAGAATTAATTATAAAAAACATCTGTGTAACATTGAGGATAGATAGCGAGATAGCTAGCCAGGCACCAACAGTCTCACCCTGTTCCTTCAGGACCTCTTTGAGGACAAAACTTGTGCTGGCTGCTCATCACATCAGAGTTTCCTGTCCTGTTCCTGGATCCTAACGATCAGTGCTTCACTTCAGCAAGGTAGGAGCTGCTTTTACTATCACTTATGCTGTGAGTTGATGCTTTGTATCCATGAAGCTGCTGATGGTGTGTGTGCTTGGCTGGTGTTGCTGCCGTCTGCCTCATCTCAGACATCTGATTGTTGTTGATGTCTTGGCGTTTTCTGGCTGCTAATATCTGCTTTTATGGTGCTTTCATCTCGCTGTTTGCTATTTATTTGAATTAAATGTGAATTAATTTCTGGTCGTGACTGAGCTGTATTTTTCTTTTTGGGTTATTGCTCTTGCTGTGTGCATCATGAGGCCTTCGAGCTATTGATTTACATGGCTGCAAAATATGACTCATCATCATGCTTGAGTGTTATGACTGTAATGAGCTGAATTGGTTGTGCAGCAGTTTGTGGTGCTTTGATGTATGCTGGCTTTAAGGATTGTTTTCTTGCACGCTGCCCAAACGTGCAGTTATTCTCCTGCAACATGCACTTCATGGGAGACTCAACATGGCTTGTGACGTTCACATTTCCTCCACACACTTCATAATTAGCAACTCACTCATTGCCAACCATAAGTTCATATCCACGTGCTGATGGCCAGAGGATCCCCGTTTCACTTCAACAAGGTATGAGCTGCTTTTTCTAATATTTACTGTATGCTGGTTTTGCTTTGCTGCTGTTTGTGTGCTTTGCAAATGCTATGAAACTCTTGATGCTGCTGTTTTTTTTGGGATCTGCTAGCTGCTAACTTCTGCTTGTATGCACTCTCTGTTAATTGTAGTTGTCATAATAATAATGTATGGTGCTCCAGTATACTTTCCTTTTGGCTGTTGTTTGTCATGTGTGCTACTATACCATTGATTTACCTTGTGTTGAAATCTGAATCATCATGTTTCAGCTGTATGGGTTTTGTAGCAGATTGATGCTGTTGCGCTCCTTTCAGTTGATGTTTGTGTGTTTAGTAATCTTGGCATGCTGCTGGAGCTTCTGGCAGTTTCATTGCTGTCTCACATATTTTCTTGTGGTTGATGTTTTGGCATTTATCCCCTGATAATTGGTGCTGCCATCTACTTATGTGCATTTTATTGCATTGTTTTAGTTTACTTTCTTGTGGTGGCTGTGCTTACTGTTTTCTTGGGTTGCTGCATGTGCACTGTGATGCTTTTGTGATGTTGATTTAGTGGTCACAGTGGTATAAATACTTTTCTCTGCGGGTTACAAATGTTTGTCTGAATGTCTGAATTATTTTGCTGCAGGTTGTTTCCTTTGTTGTGATGCTGGTTGTTGGCTCGTCATTCAGTGCTGCTGCCATAGACTGTTTAAAACAAGTGGACGTAGCCTCCAGGTCTGAAAAGTGAAGCCACTGCCAGCCAGTGCCTTAAACCTACATTCTTTCTAATGGCCAGCAGGGGGCAGATCCATTGGTTGGAAGAAGAAGTCTATGAGAAAATGACCCTTCTTCTCACTTAATGAAAAGCGACCTGTCAATCAAGATAGAGTCATAGCCATCCCAGTCGCCAGAAGAAAATCTTTACATTTTGTGTTTCTGCAAACCACAAATCTGTTACATCTGCACATTCAATACATATCATATCATCATTTCTAAAGTGATGTGATTTATTCACCTTATTCTTAAGGGTGCAACTGCAGAAATTGTTATGGGAACCACTTCTGGTGGGGTAGTGGAAGTCGCAGTGAGTAAGTTAGTTGCATTGACTCTCTGTGGTTAGTTCCAGAGGCTAATCATGGTGGCCGACCACCAGCGGCAGTAATTCGCCCTTAATGAAGCAAGTACTGCTTTGTTTTTTAACAGATACTCAGTCAGCATTTTCTAAAATTTCCTTGCGGAGCTCTGGTGCCTGTTGTGCTGTCCGTATATGTAACATTACTAACACCCAGACTAAATTAAATTGGCTTCAGCAGCCGTATGTTTAACGTGCACCCAAATCAAAAAGGGGGAATCTGCAGACTACTGTTTGAAACCAACAATGCAAGTGGATTTTTTTGCAACCCTTGGTGACATTTCTACCAGTGTTTGCGACACCCAAACGTGGGTGTTTTTAGCGACACATTGCAGCATTCCCCTACCTGGATGTTTTTCAGCAAACATTGTGGTGCTTCTCATTGGCCTTTGTGCCACCAAATGTAGGTATTTTAAGCCAAAACATCTTTTCCTAACCATAACCAAGTGTTTTTGTACCTTAACCTATCCACACCTTCGCCACAGCATTGTTGGGAAACGAGTTTCAACGTATCAGCTCCAAAATAATGTACTAATGTAATTTATCTGTGGTTTGCAAAAATATACAATGCAAACATTTTTTTCTGGTGATCTGATTGTCGTAGCATTGCATATCATCCCCAGCTACACTGTCTCATCCAAATAGTGTCACTTCTGGCTCCAAAATACCAAACTCAATGCTTCAAAATGGTTGACCAAAAACCTATGGGTGACTTCATGGTGGCTACATCCACTTCTTTAAGTTTGTCTGTCTGTGGCTGATAATGCTTTTCATGTTGCATTCTATAAGCTCCACCCTTACCCCAGCATCCACCTATAGGCTCAGAATCTGTGTTAATTTTGAGCCAATCAGTGGTGTAGTGGTAGCTGATAGGTAGGTGTACTCCTTCGTAGATGGTTAGGTAACCTAGACAAAGTGGGTATACCCGGTAGACCTGCATATACCCTCCACTGCACCACCAAAGCCAATCATTTCTGTGCCTTTCAAACTAATTCTACAGTATTTAATGTGCGCTACCTTCAGCTGTTTGTCACTGATGTCTGCGCTGAATGTATTAAGCTTGAATAGGAATATATCTACACTCTAAAAAGATAAAAACATTGAAAATTGCATCATCTGTTTTTCTAGTGGAAAAAATTGCTCCTTTTAGGGTGTCTAAAACTCTGTTCTTATCCACAGCAACCTCTTCACCAACCCTGAACTAGCTGAACATATTTTATCACAAAAATCATCCATTTTCCGACACATTAACCGACAGCTTGTCCAGATTCTGTTCTTAATTAGCAAACGCACTAATGGTTTATACAAGTAAAAATCACACAAACTGCAATATGTGCTTTAGTGTTGGCCTTCAAAAAGCTCATGACGGTCAGACCCTTGAATCTTGAATTAAGTAAAATCTAATGCACAAACGTGACGAACGGAGGGATAAAAGTATGTTTGAGACTCTCATCTATTATTGAAGAGGCCACTAGATCCAGATCACATCAGGCCTGGGACAGTAGATAGTGTTTCATGGTGGCTTTGTCTTTAAATATTCTCCTAGATTGAAAGCTTCAAAGTAAACTTCAATTACTGCAGTGATTAGATCTGGCCTGCTCCATTAGAGGACATTCTAGCTCGGGGGGGACAGACAGAGAGAGCAGGGCGAGGACTCTCAGACCCCCAGCCAAGGAATTACTAACTATTGATCTTGCTGCCACAAGCCATCTGACAATGACATTATAGTTGTGTAGCTTCAGATGGAGCAGTACAGTTCAGCACAGGGGCTGAAGTAGTCCCTGCAAAGCACTTAGACATGGGGATGAAATCCTGTTTCATTTGGGATGGGATAGAGAGCAAAGGGTTTCTGCTGGCTGTGGGTTAAAGTTCCAATTTGATTCAGTTTTTATCATTTTGTTTTGAAATACACTGTGGCTCAGTGTAAGAATTGTAGTTTCCAGTGTTTCTTGACAATGTGGGCTTCCATATCAGTCACTTAAGAAACATGGTGTTCAGGTTTTTTTCTGCAGGACCAGTTAAAAACAGATGCTTTGCAGCTTAACAAGCTTATAATATAACATGCTAAGGGCTAATTAGCTGCTGTAAAGGTGTGCATCCTTATAAATGACTCAAATCTTGACCTTTTGGTCATTTTGAGAACGTCAACATGTGATACGTCACGACCAACAAGAACGTCAAACATTTCCACTTCTTCATCAAATGTTCTTGTGAAAATGTGCCAGAGTCTTTTAATATTTTCTGGACCATACAAACTCCTCGAATTCACACTTCTTTGTCTGTAGTTTATTAGCCTCCTGAGACCCCGCGTCCTCAGGTGAGGACATTGCATTTTGGGTTTCTGCACTGTATACTTCATTCTGCTTAACGTAGACCTGTTGTCCTCATTTTTGACAAGGTCCAAAATCTGATCAAATTTTATGGTTGAAACTGCTAAATAACATCTGTAGTTTGATATGGAATACATTTCAACCAATTTTAGCCATGGTAACAAGCTAAAATGCCGTTCATTAGGAAGTACTCGTTTGAGGACATTGGGACTTCATGTTAAGCTTGACAGACTGTACCTACAGACAAAAAGGACATTAGTAGATGGACGTACGGAGCAGGGAAACTGTAATACAGAATTACAACACGAGCAATTCACAAGGCTTTCAGATATGTTGCATTATCTGCCGTGTTGTTTTCACACAGCCATGTTCAAGCATTGAAATGAAGAGTTTTGAACAGTTGCAGACCTGAACAGTGACCTCTAACCCATACACTTACAACACATTCAACAATTGTTTAAACAATTGCACAACATTGTTCAGGTATTGAAACAGTTTTATAATTTCTTACATGCTTGCGACTATTAAAAAGCCTTGGGTCGCAGCAGGTTAGACTTGTGTTAAATGCTGCAGAAAGGCCTGATGGGGCTGCTGTGACATGTTTGAGTGACTCTAAATTAACTATATATAGGTGTGAGTGTTTGTTCCTGTGTGTTGGCGCAGTCGGTACTCCGCTTCCACCCCATTGCATGCTGGGTTCTTGCATCAGATCCCTGCGACACTGAACAAGATGACAGGTTTAGAAATTGGATAGAGGGATTAAAATGACAGATCTTAGATGGTACTGAGTGCAGGGAGTCAGTTGTGATTGAGTCCAGTGATTTGTTGATGGTAGTTTATTTCAAAATAGTTTGAATAAAACCATCAAATAAATAAATATATAACAATGAAGTGGAATTAACTAATTACACTACCATAAAGGACAATATGAAATATCACAAGAACAATACCAGAACATACTGGCTGGCAAATACACAACAGCAATTCAAAATAAAACAAAATACCAAAAGGAAATCACAATGCAAATACTATAACACGGAACATAACATATTCAAGCATGTAAATAGTGCACATTGCGTTAAATCAGCATTTGTAGGTCACCGCCCATACTGGAGTAAAAAGGGGAAAGTGGGGCAGAAATACAAGAACTGATAGCCTGTTTGATATTGAAAACCTTCTCTTCTAGAAATGATATGAATTTCTTTTTCTTTTTGTACACAACTGCTGGGGGCGAAAACAAAAAAGCGGCTGGCCAATGTAGCGCCATCACTGAGTAAATCTCTCTCAGTTTACATGTGTGCAGAGAGAGCATGCGTTGATAGGAGTTAAGGGAGGGCCAATTTACAGGACCTTTTTAGGGGCTGAGCCATCTGTGTGGGTACACCTGCCCAGTGTTTGACTTCTTGCAGAGTGGGAGACCAAGTGTCTTGAAAGTATTTGATTATATCATATGAATTACAAGAATAAAACTTGTCTTAATTTAAAAATCTTTGATTATTGTATTGCATGCACACTGACTGTTTGATGTGATCAATCCATAATAAATACAGTTTCTTAATTAGTTACATTGTGCAAAATGCCTGAAAACATATTTTTACAGTATGAACAATTTATAGCATAAAGGTTCAGTGTGTAAGATTTTGGGGGATTTAGTGGCATACAGTGGTGAGGATTGCACATTGCAACCAGCTTAAACTTCTTCCAGTTAGAATTCCTTGTTCAAGAGGTTTTTACCAGTAGCCGAATTATTTGTAGAGGTCTCCTCGTCTCCAAAACAAATGGAAGCTGGTAAAAACACCAGATAAAGCAGTTCCACTTTACAGATCAGTGTTTCTCTGATGCTATTTGGTATATCGGAGACTGGCAGCGCACTCACCTCATAATAATGTTTGCTCACCTTTATTCTCTGATAATGTACGATCCAAACATTCAGGAGGTTTTCACCTGGAGCTGAACTATTCGCAGAGGTCTCTTCCTCTCCAAATAAACAGACCCGGTGATTTAAACCAGTAAAAACACTGAATAAAACACCTTCACGTTTGAGTGTGTGTGTGTTTTTGTGATGCTGATATTTTCAGATAATTATACTCTAAAGAAAACAAAGTTCTAAAATTCCATTTTTGCCAATATATCCCATTAAATCTTACACCAGGGAGAATCCTCCCAGTTAGTCCCAGATTTTAAAAAGGATTGGTAATTGGTAGGGGTAGGAATCACCAGAAGATCCACCATACAATATCACTGTGATATTAAATATATTGGGATATGTTGAGTAGTTCGATGAAAATCTATTGTGATATTTGCGATTTATTACCCTTTTTTTCCAACTGCAAATTATTTCCCCAAAGCAAAACTTTGACAATATCAGTTTTACCTCAAAAGTTTTCAGTCAGTTCGTCTGACGTCAATCATTTTTGTTGCAGCAAAATGTGATGTAAAGCAGACATAAAAGTAGGTGTAAGTAAAAAGCAGGTGATGGACTGTGTTAATTTCTCAGCTCTCTCAGAGTTGGATGGTAGTTTTGTCAAGCTAACCGTGTCCAGTGTTGGTTGATTTTTCAGCAGAGCAGGTTTAGCGTTAGCTTGGCCGTTAGCAGCTTACGCTATCTCTGAATGGTGGAATTAGAGGTGAGTCCTCATGTTCGTATTATTCGCAGAGTATTTTATTCATGTCATATCGATGTGTCAAATCCAAGTCCTCCTTTCCTCCTGTGTTTAAAATCCAAAATAGGTCCAGATGTTTGATTTAAAAGCCGACAGCGCATTTCCAATATCTTTATCCTGTGCCTCCATCTTTGGTTTGATGAACTTCCTGCCAAATGCTACTGACTGAGACCTCTGCTGACCTCAGCACCATCTAGTGGTCCGCAAAAGCAATTGATTTTATTATTCTAGTACCAAAAGTTGTATTAAAATGTGTATTTGCAAAAATTGATAATGTGTATAATATAAGATCGATACGGTGTCAACGCAAAATATCGCAATTCTATGCTGTATTGATTTTTCCCCCATTGTCCTAAGTTTGGTCTAATGAAATCAGTATAAGAAGAAATGGGACTTTACAGTACTTTCCCTAGATATTGAATATCCATCAATACTTTAATGATGTGATTTCTTTTTTTGTGTCTGAATCTTTTTACCTTGTTTGGTCATTATCACTTATTGTCTAATATATCTTAATGTCAGTCAAGGGAAGCTTGTCTCTGTCTTGATAAAGGTTGGTGGAGTACATAAACACCAGGGATAACAGTGGAAATAAGTCCAGGACTTTATCGTTCTATCCAGACAAGATCTGACATGTTATATTTTCACTTATATTAGAAGGTTGTGAATAAACCAATCAAAGGCCTCTTTTTAATGTTGCTGAGTCTCTCATGTTTCAGAAACAGTCTGGAGTTTGGGGCTGTGCAGACCTTGAAACCAGTAGATTGAGCAGAAATGACGGGAAAATGCACGACCTTGATAATGATGATAATGATCCTGATGGTTTTCTCCATCACAATGCCAATACTGTTAATAATGACAGCGATGATGATGGATACGATGATGGATACGATGATGATGATAATGATGGTGCTCCCAGTGATGGCGCTGGCACTGTGGATGCTGCCGATGATTGTGGAAATGAGCATGTTGATAAGGCCGAAACATTTTCTTTGAGCATGCATGGCTCCCGATAACAGCACTGTAAGTCTACACTGATAGTCCCAGTGACCATCTTATCTACTACATCTCACCGTCAGACACCCACTTCCCCTTCCTCTCTGTTTGCAGGCTCCCAAAAACCATTAGAAGAACCTGATCAGCGCCACACACACATCCATAATCATAAAACAAATGTAGAATATTACAGGAGGAGAAACGTTTGAAATTAAAAACAGGGGTGCACGGAAGAGTGAGAGGTCTGTGGGGAAAGTGAAGAAGAACACGGGCACTCAAGTAAGAGAGGGGAAGATGGAGACGAAGAGGGAGAGGGAAGGGGAAAGAAAGAGGGAGCGAGAAGGCAGGGGGAAGATAGATCACGGTCCTGAGCGATTGTGACAAGCATAGACCCTATCAGCCGCTGTTTGTTTGCACACTCCCCTCTCTGCATTAAAGGAGCCGTCCAGGCCGCCGGCAGGCCGCGAGCGCTCCATCTCATCACCTGACACGCCAACAGATGTTATGGGCTGATAAGAGCCCCGCGGCCCCCTTCCCTTTGCATCTACGATTACCTCCGCACAAAGGAGAAAGGGGCGGCGGAGGGGGGGAGGAAGGAGGTGGAATGGAGAGAGGGAAGGAGGCAGAGGAGGGAGGAGAGGAAATCAAATACTTCATGATGACTTAAAAAAAAGAGAAGAAATGAAATAGATGGAAGTGGAGTGTGTGTGTGCGTATGGAGGGGATGGGAGATTGAAAAAGGGAATGAGAGAAGGAAAGATGGTAGGGGACACACTCATTTGTCCTGTATGAAGTGGTAAATGGCCTCGCCGTGCTTCCTGGCCCCGTGCTGTTTGTCTCTGTTCTAATCGGCTTATTCCATAAGCACTGCTGCACCATCGTCATTAGGCAATGATAATGATATTATTTAACAGGGGATGAGAGAATTAAGGAGGCGCGCTATCTGATGGCTAGTTTTGTCCGCCGCCTCATTTCCTCATCCTCGGAAAATGCAGCATTTCCCAGCCGATAAGGATTGTTTTGCAATTGCGAAGATGCTTTAATAACAGCCACATCCATTGCCTTTATTGCCTAAAAATATCATTACTCCAACTTTTATTGTGTATTACATGGCTGGTTTGTTCTCCAAATAACACTAACTAAATTGGGATGTCAAAAAAAAAAAAAAAAAAGACTGGAACATTGGTCTTGTTATGGCGAATGTAACCCAATCACTGCAGTAAATACATACATATCTTCGTCTCCCTCCCTCTTCCGCCGCTTCCTCCTGATCACTAATTTATGATATAATTTAACAACGTTTCTATATTTGTTCCGCTAAACACTTTGCGTGGCATCAAATTACAGCTTCACAAAAGATCATAGAAACCCAATATCACGCATCCTATTCTCAGCCAATCTGAATGGAGAGATTGTGTTTCTTTTCTTTTTCCACTGCTTGGCTCCAAGTCCAGAGGGGGATAGATGACATTACTAAACACAAATCAGCCAATAGAATAAACAAACTCGGGGGACAAACAACAATGCAATCTCCATCTGCGCATAAACAATATGCATGTGTGTGGCTCCTCGCGATGAGATTGAATATGTGTAGATGATAAGCCAAGCAAGGTAATCAATGCAGTAATGATGAGGAGGGGGTGGGGGGTGAAACGGGGGCACCAGGTCCTATCGCAAGCAGGCATCAATGGAATTTCTAAAGCCTGCCCTGTGTGTGTGTGTGTGTGTGTGCACGTTTCTGTGTGTTTGTGTTTGTGCGTGGAGCAAAAGCGTGACAAACGCGTCATTTCGTGTGCGAGAGAGATAAGCTCTAAATAATTGCGGTCTGACAGGCCTGAATAATGGCCAAATTAGACAGAAGGTGCACATTATTACGAGCGGCAAACATTCAAGGCTGGTTTGAGATGTAACTGAGCTTGATTAAGGCTCCGATGACGATGACGATGGTGATGATGGTGTTGTTAGACCCCCCGCACCCCACCCTAATCCTATTTCCTCTCTTCTACTTTCTCCTCTTTCTTCTCCTTCTCCTCCGCGCATTAGCATTGCCTGGGCCGCTCCACTGAGTTACCTGTGGACGACCTCCTGTTGAGCCGTAGCCCACACACAGAGTAAAAGAGGGATGAGCAAAGAGAAAGAAGATGAGGGGGGGTAAAACAGCCACGGCCGTTGATAATCGGCGGATAAAAAGAGCGATACAAGGTCAGGGAGAGGACGAGGAGACAGTTGGGTGAAGCTTGGGCTGTGTGAAAGGAGCGATGGCAGAGAACAGAGAGAAGATAGAGGAGTGGCGGCTTTGATGTCGATCAGCTTTGGATTTGGTGTTTTGTCTGTGCCGCGGTTACGCCACGCTCCGGTAGAAAGATGAGAAAGGCCTTTTGGGAGCCTTTGCTCGGTTGGCGCTTACCTGAGGCCCAACCAAAACAAGGAGCCTGTATCCGCTGTACGGATCAGAGCTGCCGTACAGCATGACCTAATGGCAGAAAGACAGGCTGAAAAATGACAGAATCAAGCATGTAGTGGAGAAAAAACACACCTAAAATCAATTTCAACACTTGACATAAACCTTTGTGGCATAAATCATAGCATACACCAAACTAAATTACATCAAACCAGTATCGTTTTGCTCCAGCCTTTAAAGGAAAAGCCACAAGTCATGCTTTTCCCAAAAATAACAGGGATTTCTGTTTCCCAAATACTATATTTCCCTTTAATTCACTGCCTTTATTACCTGAATGAAAGGGTAACCTGCTTTGACGTTGATTATAAATGGCAACAAATGTCAAGTAGAGGATATGTGACACACAGAAACACATGAGCATGTAATGGGGCAGCGTGTTGGCTCCGTGTTTAGTGGGTAGTCCTCACAACCAGAGGGTTCTGGATTCCTCCATGGTTCCTCCAGGTGCTTTGGTGTCACCGTACAGTTCAAAATACAAGCAGGCTGGTGAAACTGTGTGTCTGATGTAGGCTTTCAGGGAGTACCAAGCGTGCAACAGTGTGGTGTGTGAGCTAATGGTGCAGTAATGTACAAAATAAGGAGATGGAACAGTGACTCCCCCTAAAATACAGTCTGGTAAAAGCCTGATTCAGCGGCTGAGAATCCTGCAGAGATTTTGCGATTCCAGCGTTAATAGCGTAGGCAACTGGACCAGGTGGCCAGGTGGGTCAACAACTCACATTGTGACCTTAACGACTCTGAAACTAAGAGCTCACGTGACTCTGCAAGGGTTCCCACCCACACAGGGTTTATAGCCTGCAACTTCGTACCAGTCATTTAGAACTGAAGATGCGTCTTCGATGAGAGGCAAAACGTCTTGAAGAAACGCAAGCAAGTCCAGTTGCCTACGATATTACCACTTACGATTACCATGACCTGGATGACTGAGAATCTTCACCGACAAAATATTCCAGCGTTGGCACCAACTGCCTACACTGCAAAGCAACCCAAAAATGGAAGAAGGACTTATCAAAAACAGCAGGGTTCATACAGTCATTAAAAAACTGGTAAGGTTATTGAATTTAAGAATAGCAATTTGGAGAAGTTTTGGAAAACATTATGAATCCAGAAAGTTTTGGAAACTTTATATACTGTGTTTATGGTGTTAATGTTCAGGCAGATCAGTCACGTCACTTGACGTTACGATGTTCTCTGCGTGGGTAACGTTAGACTCTGACCTGAGTTGCAACCTCTGTCTTTGTCAAGATGTAGACGCAGATTTATCAATATTCAGCCTCACTTGGAGAAGTATAAGACTTGGCTTAAAAAAACAGGATCCAAGATGTGCAAAATATGGACTGTGTAGTTAAATGTTTTACATTTTGAACACGGGAGAGACAGCTCTAGCTAGCCATGCTAAAGGAGCTATCATTAAAGACGAACTTCACAGTTTCAAAATTCATATATTTTATTCATATTGTGTAAGATAGTTAGTAAAAAAGACCAGCTCTCTCCAGAATCCAAAAATTAGAGCGCTAACAACTCTAACTTCCTAACAGTGAGTCAGGAAAATGCTCTAGATGACTCCGAGAGCACCCAGGTAACTCTTCTGAGTATGTAGGTACATTTTAACACTGCAGTAGATAAAAGCTGATTTGGGTGTAGAAAAGAAAGCAAACATTTCATGGCTCCACAAAATCAGGCCTCATTCTTAGTCTATGAAGCATCTCCAGACGTATACCCTACAGCATCACAAGTCTGAGACTTCCTTCTCTGGTTTCTGGCTTTGAGGGAGAGTAACTCATGTTCACTATACTTAAACTTTCCTTGGCCATGGAAATAGCATCTTGGAATTCTTCATATCGGTGGTGTTCCCCTTTAAGCACTGCACGAATCAACTCCCATTACCCATGTTTTTACCCCAGTGACAACCGTGATGCAATAAACACGTGTCCATACCAGGCGGCTGTGTCCATACCAGGCGGCTGTGGATCAGAGGCTGATCTTATGATTGGTCGTCCACCAATCGTAAGATCAGCTGTTCGATCCCCTGCTTCTCCAGTCTGCATGTCAAAGTATCCTTGAGCAAGATACTGAACCCCTTCTGCTAACAGGAACCAAAGGCTCATATCCGCGGATAATTCAAGTATAGGTTTATGTACTTAATAGAGCCTTGAATCACTGTGTCGTCCATCACACTCCCCACCGCTACAGACCACCTCACTAGGAGGAGAGCATGGCAGCAGCTCCAGAGATGGACCCCTGAACTCAGCCAGCGAACTCCCCGACTCTGTTGCTACTGTTACACAAGTTTGACCCCTGAATTTGAGATGCTACAGTCACTGACTGAAGGGTCATTTTCGGCCTCAAAGCAGTCCGCAGCAGCGAGGAGTGAGGCGGAGGGACCACAGGGTGTGGTAGCAGTGTTTCCCACAGAATGACTGTGTATATGTGGTGGTAGCTGATGACGAGACGAAATTAAATAGATGGTAGTGCAGTGTGTGTGAGGTAGCATCCTTTTTTTTCTCGTCTTTTAAATGCCTCGGTATCCCTTTGTATCAATCTGTGTCCCCTCTATCAGTTCGGAGGTTTTTGCGGGTCCGTGAATGCAGCGTAGGCAGAGCACTCCATGAGTTCTTTTGTTCCCTGAGCAGTAGAGTGTGTCTCGCAGGGTGGGTAATTGATCTGTCAATCTGTTCCCAGCTGATCAGATCAGATCGATGGATGAGAGTAGCTGCTGTTTGTGAGTAAAAGCAAACTTCTAGACCCAACAGATTGAATGGTTAAGTTTCACTTTCAATGCACCTGACGTTGCTGCTTCATCTCTTCCCCCCGACAGTGTGATGCTATAAATAAAGTATACTTTAGAGATGATTTCAAGGCCTTAAACACCAAAAAATCCTGAAAGGCGGAGTTATGTCTTTGGACGAAGTGTTTGCTCACTATTTAGCAAGACAAGCTAAATAGCATTTAAGGGTTTAACTTGTAAATCGTTACTTTCTGCAGGTGGAGTTTCCAAGCATGGATCATATTGGTGTCATCCTAGTGAGTTTGGATGGGACAGTATTCTCTGACTGATGTTTTTCTCAGTCAGATGATTTTTTTCCCCCCACAAGCTGGATAATTTCAGTTTTGGAGCAGAACACCCCAAATCTATTTCAAACACCCTTCTGATATCACCAGGAGTGATCAGATCCAGATCACATCCATAATCTCCACGCTGATCACTGCCCAAGCAGACGGTTATCTGTGAGTGTTAGTGATTGGGAGATTAGTGTTTTTAAATGCTTATCCGTGTAGACCTCCCCGAGGTAGTCTCTCTCCAGAGCCTCCGTTGAATCACGGCGTCAAATCAGAGACTCAGACACACACAGATCCGACATGTTGGCTTTTGGGGGAGATGGGGGGAGATGATGGAGCGGGGGGTGGCTGGAGTGGATCATGTACATAATCACTTGTTTATCACCAGAGCATCTTGCCAAATCACTAAAGCACTGCTCTAATCACAATAACCAGAGCAGCTGCTGCTTTCCTCCTCTGTGTGCATCTTAAACCTATATGAGGTCATCTTAGGGTTACAGGTTTTTGGGAGCTGATAACAACATCCTATAGATATCTTTAGATGAAATCAGCTAATATGATTTCTTGCAAATATCAAATACCTTTGATCTTGTTTAAAGGAATACTCATTCACTTTGTGTGCTTTTCTACAGGAAGTTAGAGGAGAGGATGTTTTAGGTGCTTTCTAGCAACGTCAGTGCTGTCGCCATTATATACTTGTCTCGTCCTTGTAATGTCCAGACCTAAAATCCCAAAATTGTGGTTTCACAAGCAGCTAACTGAAAAAATTAAAGCACTTTACTGACTAACAACAGCTGGCTTTCCTAAGTTTGAACAAAATTCAGGTCATTCTTGGACATACAACTTTTTGTGAAGGCATTTTAAAAGTTTTTGGAAGGGTATATTTTTCTTTTTTGATGGAAGCAGCTGTCTCCCGTCATTTAATGTTTCTGCAGACCACAGATACATTAAATTTGTACGTTAATATGTGTCGGATACATTGAAATGCTGTGGGTAATGTGTAGTTAGGTTTAGGCTTAAGAGAATAAGATCATGTTTTGGCTTAAAGTACCCAGTTGTGGTGGAACAATTGCAGATGAAAACGCAGCGATATCTCAGTAAAAAACAACCTCTTTTGGTGGAACAATCCCAGCAGGAAATGCAGCATTGTCTTGGTAAAATAAAAACCAAGTTTAGTGGCTAAAAAGCCACCGGAAGATGCAGTATTGACTCATTAAAAAACCACAGGCGTCTCACCTAAGTGTCAAGCCGAAATGTACTTGACATTACTGGAAGAAACTGCTGGAAATTCTTTGATCAAAATGTCACAAAAAATACATTTCTTTTTAACTAAATCTAAAGTATTAAGTATTCCTGGCAGAATACTGTTGTTGGTGAGGCAAAAAGTAGAAATTTAAGAATTTACATTTGGTGGATGTTGGACCAGAACCCCCCCAAATTGCTTGAAAGTGCCTGAAAGCTGTGCAGAACTGCAGGTTAAAGTGTTGATCCTCAGTAGTATCGTCATGCTAGTCAACTGATTCATTTTAAGCATCAAACATGGTGCATAAGAAGGAAAGAAAAGTCTCTAAAGCATCACTTTGTCCATTATGGAACATGACAGCTGTTGCCAATGTGACTAACAATAACATGCATACATTGAGACCACCACTGTCATATTGATCAGCTTTGTAATAAATACGCAGTCAAACTACTCCAACACGTTACCCTTCTGCCCCGTGGGGCCAAAAGTAGTGTCTGATCCAAGTGACTCTGAGTACGAGTGTGTGTTTCTGTGTTTAGGATGTGGGTGAGATCAAATCCTTCATACACAAAAAGCTCCCTGCTATGTATCTGCTGTCCTCATCTACCTTGGCCTGGTAGGAGATGTTCTAGTGCCAGTAGGATGGAGGGGAAACTCCAAACACTAAATAAGCCTTATCTGCTCCCAGTGCTCGGCTGAGATTAGGAGAGGAGTAAAGGAAGCCAGCGCAAAGGAAAAGAGAAGCAAGGAAGTAGATGGGAAAAGAAAGGAAGCCACTGGGAAGGGAAGGGAAGGGAAGGTAGAAAGGATAGCAAAGGAGTCCGAAAGGAAAGAAAGCCAGGAGAAAGGCAACTAAGGAGAGGAATTGAAACCAGGGGAAAGGAGGCCAGTAGAAAGTACAGTAGCTTAGTGTAAAGGAAGGAAACGTATGCCAAAGGAAAGGGGGAGGGGAAAGGAAAGGAAGCTAGTGGATAGAATAAGACATAAATCAGTGGAAAGGAAAAGAGAAGCAAGGATGTTGTAAGGAAAAGAAAGAAAGCCAGTGGAAAGGAAAGGACAGGAAAGAGGTTGGCAGAAAGGACATAGGATAGGAAAGAGAAGCAAAGGAAGAGACGGGGAAGGAGGGCAGCAGACAGAAAAGGAAAGAGTAGGAATTTAGGGGAAAGGAAAGGAATGAAAATTAGAGGAAAGGAAGCCACTGCAAAGGAAACTAAGGAGAGGAAATTAAACCAGGGGAAAGGAGGCCAGTAGCAAGTACAGTAGCTTAGTGGAAAGGATGAAACGTATGCCAAAGGAAAGGAGAAAAAAAGGAAGCAAGTGGATAGAAAAGGCCATGAAACCAGTGGAAAGGAAAAGAGAAACAAGGAAGTTGTAAGGAAAAGAAAGCAAAGGAAAGGGATCGGCAGAAAGGATATAGGATAGGAAAGAGAAGCAAAGGTGAGACTGGAAAGGAGGCCAGCAGTCAGAAAAGGAAATGGTAGGAATTTAGTGGAAAGATAAGGAATGAAAGTGGGAGGAAAGGAAGCCACTGTAAACTAAATGAAACCAGGGGAATGGAGGCCAACAGAAAGACAGTAGCTCAGTGGAAAGGAAAGAAATGAAAGCCAAAGGAAAGGAAGCCAGAAGACAGAAAAGGAGAGAAAAGAGTAGGAAAGGAAAGGAATCTAGTGAAAAGTAGAATAGAAAGGAAGGGAAGAGGGGAAGACGTTTGATCGGAGGTAAAAGGAAAGGTGAAGATACAAGGGGAGAACTGAAGAGAATAGTCTGAGTGTTAGACGATTGGTGTTCTGTCTTTTTCAACCACTTCTAAACTACCCCACGCTTCATAACTCCCCACTAAGGAGCGACAGAGTCAACCCCAGCCTTCTCTCGGAAATGAGCGTCTATCTTTGGAGAGGAGTGCTTGTTTTTGATTCCATTACCCAGGCGAGGTGTGGGGTGAGAGGGTGGCAAATGGGGGAATTTGGGAGTGCTTGGCGAGCGGGCGCATGGGAAGAAAAGCCAGTTTGGGAAGCAGCGGTGGAACCACAATCTCTGGAGTCCATTCTGTCCCTGCCGCCCTGTGATCCCCACAGCAATTAAAGGCAAGGAGAGAGAGGCCACAGGGAAGTCCAACAAATCACGCCCACGAGGAGATACACTCGGGCTTACTAACAAATGTATTACATTCTGCACATATGGAAAGGTACCGAGGAAAAGACAGTGAGGGTGTATAAACTGAGATTTATTTACAGAATCCCTGTAACAGTGGATCAGGAGGGATTCAGAGGGTTCGCAGCGAAATGAAGAATCGTTTGATTTTATTACACGACTTGAGAACTTTTTTACTCTGAGCTCTTCATCGGTTTCCTTTGACTCCATTTCTAAATATTATAAATGCAACTTCTGAAATGCTAGGACCTCTTCAACATAATATAAAATACGTGAAATATTCAACTATCATGAAGATGTGACATTATAATAATGCACTGTAGAGATGCCTAAAGGGCCAAGATTTTACTCATAAAAGTCAATTTAATCCTCATGAGGAGAACTACTCCCATGAAAAAAGTTATATAATGTACTGTGGTGGAAGCTCTCCAGTGTCAGAGAATATAACCTTCATGATGTCATACAGGTTATATCAATTTAGGCTTGGAGAGTACTAATTTGTGAAGAAAAGGCTGTGTTACAAACTGAGGATGTTGAACTTATAGGGAGTGAGGGTCTGACAGAAATTTGCTTTTGGTTGCATTATGGGAAGTTTAGTTGTTGCAGGATCAAACCAGTTGCCAGAACAAATTTTTGCGTTTCTGCAAACTGTGGATATGTTACGTATTTGTACGTTACTATGTCGCAGATACTTTGAAACTTTATGTTTCTACAACAATGTCAAAACAGCTTGTATGTGATTAGGCAAAAATTATGTTTGGGCTTAAAATACCTGGTTTTAGTGGCTAAAAAGCTGCTGGAATAACAGCGATGTCTCGATAGAAAACAACTGCCTTTGGTGGCACAATCCCAACTGGAAACACAGCAATGTCTTGGTACAAAAAACAACTGCTTTTGGTGGCATCAGCAGGAAATACAGTAATGTCTTGCTAAAAAAAATATCACTTTTATTGTCACTTTCTCGGCACGAAATGCAGCAATGTTTCGGTAAAAGAACAACCACTTTTTGTGGCACTATCCAGGCTGGAAACACAGTGATATCTTGCTAAAAAAACTGCACTTTTTCTGGCACTATCTCGGCATAAAATGCAGGAATGTTTGGGTAAAAGAACTTCCACTTTTTGTGGCAATATCTGAGCTGGAAACACAACGACGTCTTGCTAAAAAACAACCACTTTTAGTGGCACTGTTGCGGCAGGAAATGCAGCAATGTCTCGGTTAAAGAAACTCCGCTTTTGGTGGCAATATCCAGGCTGGAAACACAGTGATATCTTGCCAAAAAAACCCCGCACTTTTTGTGGCACTATCTCGGCACGAAACACAGGAATGTTTGGGTAAAAGAACTTCCACTTTTTGTGGCAATATCTGAACTGGAAACACAATGACGTCTTGCTAAGAAACAACCACTTTTAGTGGCACTATCTGGGCAGGAAATGCAGCAATGTCTCGGTAAAAAACCCCGCTTTTGGTGGCAATATCCAGGCAGGAAACACAGTGATATCTTGCTAAAAAAACGCACTTTTTGTGGCACAATCTTGGCCAAAATGCAGTAATGTTTCGGTAAAAGAACAACCACTTTTTGTGGCAATATCTGAGCTGGAAACACAATGACGTATTGCTAAAAATCAACCACTTTTAGTGGCACTATCTGGGCAGGAAATGCAGCAATGTCTTGGTAAAAAACAGCCACTCTTGGTGGCAGTATCCCGGCAGGAAACCCAAAAATATCTCGGTAAAGAACAACTGCTTTGGGCCACTCAGTAGCTCACGTAGAGCAGGTTTCCCATGTATAAAGGCTATGTCCTTGCCTCAGTGGCCCTAGATTCGGTTCCAACCTGAAGCCCTTTGCTGCATGTCAACCCCTCTCTCTTCCCCTTTCATGCCAAACAACTGTCCTATCAAATAATACAGTCAAAAGCCAGAAATAAAATCTTTCAAAAACTATCTACGGTATAAACATACATAGAAAACAACCATATTTGGTGGCTAAAAAGCCACTGGAAGGTGCAGCAATGACTCACTCAGAAACAACTGGTTTTGTTTTCTGTTGGTCTCAAACTGTGGTCTGCAGCTTGGCAGGCATCTTACCCAGGCATCACGTCATCCATCCTGTCCACCTCCCGATGACAGTCGGCTCATATCCTATGTCACTTAAGCGTTAATGTGATACAGATGAAATGTACATATAACAAACATTTTCTTCTAGCAACTGGACTGGGAGGATAGGATAAAAAAAGTGCGTCACTGATGTGGATAGGGTAAGGGCTACTTTATGTTTGAACTTTTCCTGAGATAAAAATTTTAGTGCATTCTCACGCTGTATTGATGTACAACATTGTAGATGCACTGGGACACTTGAGCATAAATCTGTAAATGTGGTTCTACGTTTTCATCTCATGAAAACATTCACATTCATACCTCATGAGAAAACATCAGAAGCAATGCAAATACACAGAAGCCAAAACTTTCACAAATTTGACTAAAGATCACAGAAGAGTAAACGCACCCACTGGATTCTCACTTTGTCACAGACCGACTAACACAATTACATCATTGCCATAATAAGTGTGTATCATTTGTCATGTCCCTTGTTGGGTGTAACTCGTAGAAGTTGTGATAATTTTGATCTCCGCTGTGTTTTCTTACTCCTACACTGCCCTGAAAGAAAAAAATAACACCCTCATCTGACCAATCGCAGAGAACGATAGTGAGATTGTCTCCATCCTTCATCGTAGGATGATCCTAAATCCACATCACATCTTTCCTCACACCCCCAGTTTTCACTTTAAGTTGAATATCACCACTCATTCTTTGCCGGAGCTTTAAAGCAGTGCCAGTGAACACCCACTCCAACTCTTATCCCCTCTTCTTCCCCTCTCCTCCAATGTCCATCAGTCATTGTTCCCTTTCCATCCTCCTCCTCTCCTCTCTTTCCTCCTCTTCTCCTCTCCGCTCCTCTCCTCACCCCCTCCCAACCCCTCGGCTTTGATCTTGATTTCTTACCAGGAAATATCTACCAAGGGGCCGTCCAGCTACAATAACATTCAATAAAAGAACACAAGGGTGGCCGAGACCGGACCACTGATAGCGCCAGGATTTATGGGCCCTGCTCGCTTGTTTGCTACAACACCCAGGCGCTCACAAACAACAACAAATGCACACACACCTAGCTTTATTTTACCAAGCATACTGCCTTTTCTTATTTGTATTTATGAGTATCTTGTATTGTCTGTCTTTTGATTTTATTGTAATCAGCACAGTACTTGAGGCCTAATAAACCTGATATTCTCCTGGACGATTTAGATTTGTAGCCTCTTTCCGTGGAGTAAATTTCTTTGCTTTCTATTCTTTTAAACTAAAAATTAGTGCATGAAATGTAACCTTTATACGAGCCACTATATGGCTTGCACCTGCCCTTTAAGCCATCACAAGGTCATCTTTCTTTCTTTTGTTGCAGTGCAGATATCTCAGTTGTCAACTCAATCACCAGAATTTAGGCCACATATGTTTCCGCATACCACGGATCTGTTACATTTGCACGTTATTATGTAATGGATACGTTGTAAATGTATGTTGCAAAAACGTTGTGGTCAAAGTGTTGTTATGCTTTGGCACAAAAACCACTTGGTTATGGTTCGGAAAACATGTTTGAAATACCAGGTTTTTGGGACACAATCCTGGCAGCAAAAGCAGTGATGTTTCTGTAAAAAACAACTGCTTTTAGTATCGCTATCCTCGCTGACAAGTCATTACAAAACACCAACATTTGGAGTCCAAATAAGCCGATGGAAACACCCTGATGGATTGCTCCAAAACACCTAATTTGGAGCCCTAAAATGCCAGTGGAAACCTCAGTCATTACAAAACATCCATGTTTGGAGTCTAAAAAGCTGATGGAAAACCCCGACCTTGTTGCCACAAAACACCCAATTTTGGAAAAGCTGTTGGAAACACACAGACGGGTTGCTACAAAACACTCCCATTTAGGGCCTAAAAAGCCAATGGAAACACAACAACAGGCTGATAAAAACACACAATTTGGAGCCCTAAAAACCCAATGGAAATGCACGGACGGGTCGCTACCAAACACCTACATTTGGAGCCAATGAAACCAATGAAAACACCCTAATAAGTCACTACGAAACACCCAATTTAGAGCCCTAAAAAGCCAATGGAAACACACAGACTTCTGCTACAAAACATCCATGTGTGGTGCCTAAAAAGCAGTAGAAAACAGCAATGACTCACTAAAGCACAACTGGTTTTGTCGTTTTTGGGTCTGGTTTGTTGGCAACCATCTCGCCTAGGTGACACACCATCCACCATCCATTCAACTCCCTGGTGACAAAGGCAGCTCATATATTACACCACTTTAGAGACATTGACATGATGCACATGAAACATACAAATGCAACGTATTTGTGGTTTTCAAAACATTTATTGCCAACATTTTTTTTTGTAGCAACTGGGCTGCAGATGTTTAATGGTCTTTTTTTCTATCTCAATGCTGAATACAGACGTACCCCCAGTATGAACCTTTGCCTTTCATACTACCATATGTCTACTCTTGATATGGTCCTTTACTAAATTATGTGTTCATATCCAAATGTTCTATATTTATGGGCACTTTTCACATCTCATCATCTCTTTCCTGACAAATTGATACAGTGGTGGGGGTAAAATTTGCTATTTTAAATTTAGGGGATAAAGATGATCACATTCAAAGATGCTGATACCTGGCACAGAATTTCTGCCATCAGCAACTTCACTCAGAAGTGCCTCTTTGTGTTTCAAGGTTCTTGTTTTAGCAGAGAAACTTTACGCCTGACATCTTGGATGGGCTTTGTTCCTTGATGCTGTAAAAATAAAAGCACTCGCTTTGGCTGAAGCAAACTACATCAAATCAAACACAGGCTGGGCTGTAGTTGTTGTTGTTGTTGACACTTGTCTCAATCCCCTTTGTTCCAATGTCCATATCACCCGCCCACCGCACACTGACGCCTGTCCAAACAGGACTACAAATGGCTGCCGTCCCGCACTCTTTAACATGGTGTGGGACCGTGCACCGCTCCTCAGCCTGCTCTGGAAATTTACTGTGACCAACGCTGTCCGACCCGGACAAGAAAAGACAGCGTCCCCTTATGCCTCGACCCCTAAGGGCTGGAACCGAGTGTGACGCCGCTACCCACAAACCAGTGGGGTATCAGCCCCACTGCGCCTACACTCCCTCGGCCGGAGCGGAGCGTTGCTGTTACGGGACGCACCTTTGGGATTTGTTCCCTGTCCCGCTTGCAGCCCCGCGCGGTTATCTGCTCAGGGCCAGGGAGCAGGGACAAGCGTGGGTCTGAGGGGTTGGACTGGGGTGGAGGAGGGGGCAGCACCGATCCATTTTAGGACGGTGAGGGATCATCATTGTCTCCCGTCTCACCCTGTCACTTACCATTACCAAACCACTGGCTGACATCCTGTGTATTCCTATGTGTGTGATTCCAGAAAAACAGTACAGGATGTGTGGTCTTGGCATCGAAGTCGCACACGCGCACTTTACAAGTGAGCACACACTCTCTCTTTCTCACAAAACACACACTCTCCATACACAGACACAGTGTCACCACTACAGGCGCTTCTCAGCAAACCTACACATCGGATTGTGAGTGGTACAGCTCTTGCTAGCAGACTGTGTGTGGGAGGGACAGAGCCACAGGCGCTAAGTGTCTCTATAGCCCATGTGAAATCACATGTAGGCTGCGATGAGCCTCCAACCATACCAGGCACAATCACATGGAGAAACAGAGGGAGAGGGAGCTTTAGAAGACCACCAAGGATAGCAGCATGGCACAGGATGCCTGGGCTGTCTTCATGTTAAGGCCTTTTTCTTCACTGTTCCAAAGTATTCACCACTTAAAACAGATTAAGAGCTTGGGGAATAAACAGGCCCGATGCTACGAAGTGGGGAAACACAGGAGGAGGGTTTCGGGAATTAGAGAGCAGGACGAAAGGGAAAGAAGCCTTTCAGGAGATAACGCCTCGAGAAGCAATCAGGATTGTTCCAATATTAAGGCGCTTGTGATGAAACAGATGAATGGATGAACAAAAGGGGGGTAGAAGAAAGACACTTGGATTGCTTCATGGGAAAAGGAGCTACTTTTTTTGTAATTTGCGATCTTCAAAAGCTCAGTTTTGGACTCAAATGAATAGATAAAATTGTCGGTGTCCACTGTAGTTTTTGTTTTGCTTGTTGTACAACTGCATCTGTTAACTTCGTATTTGAACTAAAGACCACAATCCAAAGGAAGCCCTCAGGCGATACGGTCAGCCTTCCTCTGTTCACTTTGGCTTGTTCTAGAGATGGAGGAGGTGGACGGTCTGAGTGTGATGAAGCTTCGCCGGCATGTCCACATCGTCTTCCTCCGCATTTTCCTATCCAGTGTTGTGTCTGCGGGGACAGAGAGGGAGAAATGCATCAGATTAGACTCCCATGCATCTGATTAGTTCCTGTGGGATAAAGTGATGTAATGGTTTGCCATTTTTGGCCTGTTATTAGTCCGGATATAAGCCTGTCTGCACTGCCCACTTCTAATATAATGGTTATGATGCTGTTTTTTGATAACATGGGCCCTTTAATCACACAAGTATTGATGGAAATGTAAGAAATAAAACATAATGAAGTCTGGATATGAGGAAAGAGCGGAGCTGGCTGGTGTTATCCTCACTGAGTCAATAATTTTCTTCATTAGGACATCTCAGATGGCATTATATCACAGCCACTTATCACAAGCACATAACTGTATTTGAATCAATATGATTATTCGTTGTCACTTGAAATTATTATTGAGCTAGTTTCACCAGTAAAAGTTAACAGATAACAGCATGAAGACACTAGGTGGAGCGCTTTCAAGGTCTGCATGGTCATGAAAGTGATCAACTGTGATTCTTCACATAGAAACATACAAGAGGGAAATTAATTATGACTCTCAAAGACCATTTTGTTTGAAAAACGTAAAATCACCAAACTTAAAACTCAGTTTTACGCTCTGCCTAGATAAGCTGAAACTGAAGATTACATTTTGAGGAAACCTGATGAAAGTATTCAGCAGTTCATGTGTCAGATTCTGGGTCAAGTTTCGATGAATTCAGCAGCTATAGTTGATGCTAAGTTGTTTCCTACTGCAGCAATATAGTGTTCAGAATTTGGCTTCTTCTCCACAGCAGTAGCAACTGAGGATCATGAATGTCCTTACCAAACGGATTGTTAAAATGAATTACTATAACATGATAAATAGTGTATGTTACTATGCAATTAAATTAGCCTGGAAACTCCAGTAGGCATGTCACAATACCTGGCATTTAGAAGTCAAAACCAATACCAATAAAAATCCATGATTCTCGATACCAAATTCGATACCACGGTAAAAAACAACAACAAAAATTAAATGCCATGTATTTAATTTTTTCATGTATTGCACTCCTTTATCAAAAACATTTAATTTAATTTTAATCATAAATCCCTGGTGAACTGCCTCAAACCCAAAAAACTAGTCTACATTTTACATTTACACCATAAATAGATGTAGAAAAGGAATAAATTGGTGCATGAATACTCACCAGAATGTAGGAAATCAAGTGTTTAATACTCAAAATTTTCTGTCAGAGCACAGCCAAACCCGCCTTTTCATACGTTTCATACATGTATGAAACAAACATGAGGAAACAAACATTAACATATATCGCCTACAGTATATTGACATATTTCTCATCCGTTGTCATTGTTGTTCAACACGTGCACTCGTGTGATGTGACGGTTGGTCTTTGTGGTCTGCTATTGTCCCGCCTCCTCTCCATTGTGATTGGGCAGCAGGGTAAAAAGTGACAGTGATATGCGCACATTCTTACCTGAAGCAGAACTTTTTTTAAGAAGAAGAACTTGTCAAACTGCCGGTGTTTGTAGCAGAGTGTAATATGTCGAGCCCCTGTTGCAAAAAAATTAACAAAATACGCTTTTGTTTTCGACCGGTCAAGTGGAGTTGTCGCTCCATCTTCCACTTCCTTTTGTGCTGGTAAGCGTTCGACTTCTTCGTTCAGCATTTAACAGCAGATCGGAACACCTGTAGGCACATTTGCTGCCCCGCCAGGTGCAGAAGAATTGCATCCCCAGTGAAAAATAGAATTTTGGCATTGACTTGGTACCAAAATACTGATCTCTTGACATCCCTGGATTCCAGTGTTTGTACATCAAGGAACACTGAGGACATGTTTTAAAAGAAACCTTCAAATGAGAATGTACAGTGGTAAAATAAAAGACAACTTTTCACCACATCTATAAGAACATACTTATAAATTATAATTCAAAGAGTAAAATTGTGGCCCAAACTTCTGGCTTGAGTCCAAATGAACAATGTTAGCATCACCCACTCTAAACCCAGTTAAAGTTGCACCACAAACTTTTGACTCTGTGTGAACTTATGTTGTGGTCAGCTCGCTCTCAGACAGACAGCACCGCCATGGGATTTGACAGAAAGGGTCAAAACCGGGTCGGATCAGATCGCTGCCAAGAACCTCTGATGAAGCTGGGAGTTTTTGAAGCAGCCACACACTCGCATCAACAAAAGAGAAAAGACAGTTGGAAAGTGCGGGGGAGGCTGAGTGAGCGAACAAAGTGGATGCTGCTGTTAATCCCTCATCGATTCAGTCATGCTTTTTTCTTTCCTTGAATCTGTGGGCATCGGGGATCTGCGGAAAACACAGCCATCTTTAAAATAACATTTAACTAAGTTGCCATAATGATGGTGACGATAATGGGGAATGCCACCGGCGAGCGTGGTGGGCGTTATTGTGCCTTATTGGCCCCCCTACTGGTTTGATTTGCACAAAAGATGTGAGAGGGAGGAAGATGATTACCATAACAAACACACACTTGCAGACGCACTCTTCCCCAGGGAAGTGTCAGTCTAAGTGGGAGAGTATGTTGACATTTATAACCATCTGGGAGGGACATGGTCGCTATTTCTCAGCTGTTTAACTTCAATTAGGGAAGGACGGGCGGAGAAGGAGGGTGCAGAGGGAAGAGGGAGGAATGGGGACGACTTGTTACTGAATGGTTAAGTGGCGGCAGAATGGGCGCTAAGGGGGGAAACACATTTATGGGTGTCTCCTAAAGAGTTTGCATTGTGCCCCGGCCTTTGTGGCTTCACATTGATGGAGGACCGCTGATAGCTATAGGAGATTATGTATTGACGGAGGATGTTAATGTGGACCTGGACCTTTTTTTTTTTTGCAAAGAGTGATTACACTGGCGAGGCCTCACACTGCCGGGAAGTTACATCCATTCACCTGAAAGCCAAACAAATATCTCAGACCTTTCTTTTTTTAAGGTCAGTGTCAGAAAACGTCGCCCGGCACTCTAAAAATTGAGATGGTAGATCCCGGGGGACTGGACCAAGAATGAAAGACGGACAGAGAGAGGGAAAAAAAATCCCACCCATAATAAAATGATGAGGAGGGAAAAAAGGTCCTATTGGACAGGAAATAAAGTGTGCTGTCAGTCAGTCGCCGCGGCGCTGCCGGAGTCACGTCTCCCAGGTTATTGCTTATTGTTTACTCCCCTCTGAAAAGGTTAGAGGTCACGGCGACCACATCTATTTTTCTCTCCCACCCACTCGCCCCATTCTTCTCCAAGCACAAGGAGGAACAAAGAGCGACGGCGAGGGCGGCGGAGGGAGAGGGATGGGGTGTGTGGTTGGAGGGTGAGTTGGTGGTGGCGGCGGCAGCAGTGGAGGTGGTGGTGGTGGATGAGGGGGAGTGGAATTAGAAAAAAAATATAGAAAGGGAGAGCAGCGATCAGACAGCGCTGATAAGGAGAGGAGGCGGGGGCGGGGTGTTGCTGTGAGCTTTTGGGGGGTGGGGTGGGGGGGGGGGGCAGCGGCGGTGGCGGGAGGATGGTGGTGGTGGCGGTGGTGGGGGGGTGATGTGTGTATTCAACTCCGGGCTGACTCCTCTTATGCTAATACAGCCAATTTCCTCTTTTATTTCATTTCTGGAGCCGAAATCTGCGATCTGCGATAAGGTTGCCGTGGCGACCGCCTGTTCCCCGGGCGGATGCGGGCAGCCGTGTGATGGAGATGTGTAAGTCGGCGGGAGCAGCAGGGAATGAATAATTTAAAACTCCACCAAGCTGGAGAGATAAGAGAGAGCAGGGCTGAGGCCTCTCTCTCCTCTCTCACACACACACACACACACATGCACACACATCTCTCCCTCACCCTTCCCCACAATCCATCTCTCCACCTCACCCCGTCTAACTCTCAATCCCTCCTTCCCTGTGCTCTCTCCCCCTCCCTCTCTTTCACTTTCTATTTCTCTCTCCGGACATCTAAGGCTTCATCCTCCAAAGCAAGCTGACCTCCAAGGTCAAGGGCATGATGGGTAATTGAACCGGCGGTTTGGGGCGGCTGGGATCGGGCCTACGGATGATACAGCAGAGACAAGAGTGGATGATGGTGGTGGTGGTGGTGGAAGGGCCTGTGCACACTCGCTCCGATCCAATCCGCCGTCTCTCCTCCTCCTCGATTTTTTAAACGTGATGAATCCCGCGCCCCGGCTGCCAAGTGTGCGAGCATTCAGCGAACTTCGTATACTTCAAGTTAAGCCCACTTGGCTCGTGTCATTCTCACATTAGTCACTCGAACAACAGCCGCTCTCCAGCGCACAATGGCCCCCGACACTTGAATGTAACACATGCTTGGAATAGCTGAGTGTTCCAGCTCAATGGCGCTCCTGTGTAAACACCGCCGAGGCTTCACGGTGACTCGATGTCCTGGGATGTGTGTGTTTTTGTGTGTGGCATCAGGGCGTGGTCAGGTACAGGTGAGGCGGTCGGTTGTTACAAGAAACTATGCACGATTAAAACTGTAAATAAAATAGTCTGTTGCTGATTTATTCAGCGCGTTTGAGTGTGTTCTGTCGTTCACTTGTGTATTTTTAACATGACTGAGAATAAATAAACTCTGACTGTGATTGTGGTGCCAACCAGTAGTGGAAAGTAATTAGGTGTCTTGGCGCAGGTACTGTGTGTGTACTTGCACTACAAGTATTACCACCTCTACTTTGGCACATACTGTACTTTGCACTTGATGACATTCTTTAACTGTTGTAATTACTTTAAAGATTTTACTTAAAAAACACATCTTATAAAAGCTGTAGTTTGAGCAAATTAACTGTTTAATGCAGCAGTAATTTTAAACACTGGTGTAAGGTAGTATCTTCCGTCTAAACGAGCATCTCGTCACATGATCAAACATAGACTTTACATTGGACAGCATCAACATACTGGTCATACTACCCATATTTGCTTATATGTGTATGACAAAGTTACCAAAGAAAATGGGAAAGAATTCTTTTAATTGAATATATATTTTTCAATAGTTTGATTATAGTTTTTGTAGCTGATGTAGAATTAGCATATCATTTTGTTACGTATTGCTATTGACAATTTTACGGGCATGAAAAGCAAATGGCACCACTTTTATTTTAACCTGAAGTCTTCTTTGAACATAGTCCTATTTTTGAAGTGGCAATTTTAGTCACTCACAGGGGCCAATGTTTCTCCGAACTCTCAATGGGCCCTGTTGCAACTGCACTGTCCAAATTTCCGCCCCTGACAATAATCCAAGAAAATAATCTCTGTAGTGAGACTTGAAATGATAATGAGTACTTACACAAGCATGCTGACAATACTTCCATACTTTAAGTCATAGTTTTACTTGTATTACTTTTATATTGTTGTATTGCTTACTGTATTTTTCTGATTGTCAACAAAATCCCATGAAATGTCCAAACCCAGCAATGAATTGATCCTCTGTGCCATAGAGCTCCATTATTGTCCCTTGAATACACACCATGAGCCACACTGTTGCACACGGTGTAACTTTATTACAATAAAATACACACTGCAGAATATTTTCAATCCCACGTGTACTCACTGTCCTGCTGGGAAAAGTCGCAAGAGCAGCCAATCTGAGGCTGAACGTCGTCAGAAACATCTGCTATGAACAGCAGTGCCCAGATGTTTTAGGATATCAATCAAGGTTTTCTTAAATAATCTATGACTTCAGAAGTTTCTCGCAACTTCTGAGATTTTGAATCTTTAAAAATTTCTAGTGTCAAGTAGGTTTTCCCAGACACCAAAGCAAATTCCTTGTACGTGGAAAATCTACTTGACGATAAACTGCATTTTGATTCTGAAATGAATGAACGAAACTGTATATTTGTGACTTGTTTTTAAAGACTTTTATGACTTAAGAAGTTGGAAAAAATCCACCCAGAGGAGCCTGAAAACACTAGAGCTGCAACGATTAATCGATTCATCGATTGGTTGTCACCTATTAAATTAATCTGCAACAAATCTTATAATCAATTGATTGGTTGGAGTTATTTTTTAAACTGAAAATCTCCGGGTTGTGGACAAAACGAGACATTTGAGGACGTCATCTCGGTCTTCGGGAAACACATTGACATTTTATAGATCAAACAGCTACTCAGTTAATCGACAATTAAAATAATCCTTAGTTGCAGCCCTTCAATACAGCAGAATGCAAAACCTGTTGCTGTTTCACTTAGAGGTTACATTTAAAGTTTCGTTTGACTGAATGCACTCCACTGCTGCTACAACTTTTATTTTTCAGCCAAAGATTGAACAAATAATTCTCTGGGTTTTATTTGGAAAATTATTTACGAGATACACAAAGCTACTAAATAAAGTTGATGCCAGTGAAGGGCAGGTGGGGTCATAAAAGCAGGCAGCAGTTTATCACTTAAAAAGTCTCGCAATAAACTCCAATGTGACTGATATGCGACGGCGTGCGAGGATCCTGGAGGGGGATTTTTCTTTTTAATTCAGCCTCTCTGGAGGCGATCATGCAGGCCAGTGGCTCGGCCACTCAGCTGGTCGGGGCAGGCGTGTGTTACGTTACATCCTCGACTCCTGCCTGTCTGGCCCGCCAACCCTGTTTTCATTCCACAGCCGCAGCACGAGGCTTTATCGCCATGGAGATAAACCAGGGTTATAAACACCCGGCGGGTCACGTCCAGGTGAGGGGTTCACGGCGAGGTGTGGCTGGCCGACGCCCGCCCACACTCCCCTTCCTCCCTCCCTCCCTCCCTCCTTCCTTCGTTCCCTAGGTGGAGGGACCTGTCCTAAAAAGACACAAGCGGAGGGGAAAATCAGAACAAAAAAGCTGATTCATAAACAAGCCACACAGGGCGCCCGCACAGGTAATCTCAGCCCAAGCGTGAAGCCTTCATCCCTGTGGCGCCAGGAGGCAGCTCGCCCCGCCAGGACGCACACACACACACACACACACACACAAAGTTGTGAGAAAAACCTTAAAACAATTCACATTAATGCATCCTCACCCTTGATATTTAAACAATTTAAAATAATCTTTAAAGACGCATTTATATATTTCAGCAAGCTTTTAAAATTCAGTCGCACGTCGTCTCTCTGAACACCATCCTCCATCTGAGCAGAAGATCTGAGCCCACATCCTCCAAGGTCTTCACATCAAGGGGATAAGAAACTTGTTTTGTCTGCCAAGTGCAACATCTCACATTCCTCCATCTGACCCGTCCTGCTCACGGCGAAATGCACCGAACGACACGTACAGCTCCGGCAACAAACACGCAAACAAACTGCAAAAACATCCAAACACACAGGTTCCTTTCTCTTCCTGCACAAAACACCTGCAGCTCCTCCGCCCGACACATGGTGGCACTACGTACTTAGTGGAAACCTGCAGCTCTGGGTTCCCTCCATCCTGCCTTGAACATGGAGTCCCACCAAGCAGAACAGGGGTAAACACACACACACATATACACACACACACCTAGCAGATACTCCAGATTACATTGATAATACCAAAAATATTGGCCCATAGAAATAATACAACACAGCGATAACAGAATGCTATCTGGTTTGATCGTGATACCACAACTAAACGCAAGCAGAATATCAACTCCCGCAAACAAGAAATAAGAAACTGGGCCCCCCTCACATCACTGAAATGACAAAATAAAACAACACCCTCCATCTGACACAAGTGAAACCCAGTAGCTCCACACACACACACACACACACACACACACACACACACACACACACACACACACACAAAACGCTGCCGTCTTGATGTCCCTGATGAGAATTACAGTGAATTTCCAAGTAAAAGTGGTGTTGCAGCTCCTCTATGTGAAGCCATGCAAATAGAGCAGTTTTAAGAGGCTTTCAGGGGCTGTGTGTGAGCAAATATGATTTCATTAAACAGGATATGAGCTCCTTTCTGATGGCTGTTAATCTAGATTAAGGTTTGTCTGCATATTCACAAATAGATGTTGGGAAGAATCAAGCAAATTAAATACACCCCCAGTCGCCAAATCTATTCAAACAGGGTCAAAATATAGAGGAATTTCTGCTCTTTATTCAAACATTATTATCTCTTTAATTAAATCATTCCCAAATTATTTCTCTGTTAAAATTGTAATCTATATAAAGGAATAATAATAACTTTAATATATTTGTTTTAAATGGGGAGATTTGCCTGCATGGGATGCACATCAATCTGTTTTTTTTTTTTTTTTTTGAAAGGCACTGGTAGATTTACATTTGTTTAATTATGGGAGCTCGCGATCGTCTCTATCTGAACTGCGAGTGTGGAAAAAGAATTGTAGAGCCTCAATTAAATCTGATGTTAATTAAATCTGATCTTGTTTTGTGTATTAATCAAGCGGCAATTTTAATCTAGTGAATACACAGACTGTAATAAGAAATGTGGATATAGAGGGAGAGCAAGAATTATTTTAATTTCATGCTTGTGATGAATGTTTTTTTGTCACATTTTATTTAGCTGACTTGCATTAGTTCCTAATCTCCCCTCCTCCCCCCCTCCTCCTTTTTTCCTCTGTGTCTCTTTATGCAATCTGAGCATCAGATTCATCCAGTGCTAAATGTCTGCACACATATAAAGAGAATGTGAAACAGCCTGCATGAATAGGCCTACATTCAATGAGGTGTCTTAATAACTTCTGGTGAGTTATTATGTGGAGAACTCTTCTATGGCGAGGCTTTTTTAAAATTAATATTGATGTGTGAGGGCTAATATTTCATTTATTTCCCCCCAAAAGAGTGCAAAGAAAGGAGGCTTGTTCACATGTAAGTGCTGCTACTTTTTATCCTCCGCCTCATTTCTGTTTGTGCATCCACCTCTGCGCGCATGTGTGTGTGTGTGAGCGTTAATTATGTTTACATCAGCATTAAACGGCGCCCTTATCAGATGTACTATTCCTTTTCAGAGGCAGGTTCTTGGTAGAGTGACACCAGAGATAAGTGGGAAAATTTACTCTGTGGTCAGCAACTCTTTCTACAGATACACACACTTTTATTTCCTCTGGTTATTTTAAGCAAACGTTCCTCCTGAATGCAGAGATAGGCGAGGGAAACACAACCTCTATCCAAACCACATTAGGCTAATTAACAAACTCATTTAAAGCCGGAGAAATATTGATTGCCATACATTTGGAGACGTAGAGGATGGAGGCGGCGGCGGAGAGGGGGGGAGGAGGAGGAGGAAGTCAGGGGAAATAAATAAATAAGAGTCTGGCAGGTGTATGTAAATTGTTTGTTGGCAATGGAGAAATTTAAATTACAGTTCAATCAGAGAGGAGGAGAGAGGGGGGAAGAGAGTGGTGAGCACCCTGTGATTTCCCGTCTCCACGCTTAGTTGATATTTCACTGGGTGAGGATTGAGCGCTACGGGTGCATTTCACACCCTGAATGAGAAAGGCAATCTCGCTCAGCCGACTAGAACAATAATTAGAATGGAGATTAAATAAAAATAATTAGAAAAAGTTCATCTAGTTTTGATGTATTAATTATTCCGCCCCTGCTTTATTCCAAGTCTAATTATCTGCTTCAGTGAAAATGCCAAGATTTTCTGTGAGTCATAAAAAATTACATTCATGTAATTATGTCAGCAATTTGGGGGGAAGTCAGCTAAGCAGAGCGTCGGCTCTCTACTCCCCCCCAGTTTAAAGTAAGTAACTTCTAACTACTTATAACTTATAAGTTAATACAGTCCCTTTCAAGCCAGGGGTATAAATAATAGAATGCAATGGGAGATTATTTACTCTTTAAATGAGGAGCTGCTCTCTGTGCTCTCCCAGCTCCCCGACACTTCCCGCCTTCACACTCACATGCTCCGCACATCACAATGAAAACAAGACGAGTTTTTATCCATTCTTGGTCAGTAGATAATAATTTGCATATAAATGGAAATATTTATTGTGACAAAAAAAATAAGGAAAGGGAGATGTAGGAAGTAATATGCTCATTTTTCAAAAACTCATGGGGCCCAACTGTGATATCTGTATTTTAGGAGTCAAGCAGTTTAAAAAATAAGACGAACTGAATCTAAAAAAAAAAAGAAAAAAAAGAAAAGGAGAGAAAGAATAAATAAATAAATAGCGGGAGAAGAAAGGGAGAGGGGAGCCAAGGGAACCTTTTAAGATGTTTACTACACAAATGGAGTCTCCAGAGAAGACAGCGTCCTGATGAAATATGAGAGATAGCTGTCGACATTCTGTACTTTTCTCCTGGCTGTGTAGATGGAGGCAGGCAGGCTGGAGGACTAAGCTGTAATGACTTCCCTTCCTCTACCTGACTCACCGGGGGAAACCAATAAAGTTACAAAAATAAACTTTACAGATGTGAAAAATGTATTACCAAGATAGGAAATAGGTGACTACACTTGAAAAGAAAATCGAATATTGAAGGTGTACCTAAGGAAAAAAAAAGGTAAAAAAAAAGAGTGGGTTAAAAAGTAAGAACCTTAAAAAATTAAAATGCAAATGTAAACACACTTTACATTTATTTTATTCAGACTGTAAAGTGATACATAAAAGTGTGAATATCTTTAACATTTTTTTTGTGATAAGTCACACAAGGTGGCATGGAAATGCAAACCTTGGCTTACACAGTAATCAGTCAGACCAGGCACTTTGAAATGCAGAAAATACAGAATTTCATGTTCGGGGAGGCTGCATGAAAATACATGGTGCAAACATGTTAAACGGGCTTTCATTGAAGTCAGGTTTGTTAGTTTTGTGTCTGCTCTTTTGAAAGTTAAATTACCATTCATAAGCACCTTTTAAATGGGTGAACTACAAAGCATTACAATAAGAAAGTGCAGACTTTCTCTTGCCTTTTCTCTCCAACCATACTGTTTGGATTCATTAAATTATAAGCAGTGTGGTGCAATAGCTGTGTGCACTGCTGCTGGGGCTCCTGTGTGGAACCAATATGCATTGAAATAAAAATGTATGTACACAGTGCAGATGTGATTGTGGAGGTGTGGGATGCATGTTAGCCTAAACTGATTGAAATCGATAGGAAACAGGAAGAGGTGTAGAGTATTACATAGTCGGTCGTTCTGGTACAGCAGAGATGTTAGCGTGCTTGCTCCCCATGTAATGGCTTCACATGAGCATACATACATATGAAGCCCCACAGCAGCGAGCTCTGAACAGATAAGGGCTAAAGCTCTTTGACTTTCTATTTCCTTCTCACAGACCCAGCAGAGACTTCCAGCTGTCGGGGGTTCCTGTTCCCATTGTTGTGATATTGTTTCCATTTTCTTGATTCAGACGTTTGTCTCAAGTTTGTGAGGGTGATTTCACAGTCAAACAGTGGGTTGTTTAGATCAGATTCACATGTTAATGGAAAAGTTTTGACAGCAGCCAACATTTTGTGGTAGTATTCAGCGGTTTGAAATGTGACCATTTGCCTGTCTCTGAAACAGCACTAAGACTCATGGGACATGCAGATGGAAAGGTTTTAAAAAAGGAAGATTTTATTTGTGCTAGATAAAATTATTTGTTTTGTTATTTTAACATTAGACCATTTTTGGGACCATAAATAAAGAAAATAAATTCATATATTAAAAAAATTCTGAAAAAAAAAACACTCATACATTGTCTCCAAAACAGCATTTAAACAATCATGGAACATGGAAATGGAAAAGGTTTTAAAAAAGGACGATAATATTTGTGCTAGATAACAGTATTTCTTTTTTTACATTATACCCTTTTTGGGGACCATAAATGAAAAAATAAATAAATTCATACACTAAAAAATTCAGATTTTTTTTCCACTCATACATTGTCTCTGCAACAGCACTTAGACAATCATGGGACATGGAAATTGAAAAGGTTTTTAAAAAGTAAGATAATATTTCGTGCTGGATTTCAGTATTTTTCATGTGTGACCCTTTTTTAGGACAAAAAAATATATATATAAAAAAAACAAAAATTCCAGACTTCTAGTCTTGTTTTGTCTTTAAAACAGCACTTTGACAACCATGGAACGTGCAAACTGAAAATATTTTTAAAAAGGATGCTAATGTTTTGTGCTAGATTTCAGTATTTTTTATATTTCAGCATTTTCAGGACCAAAAATATGCAAAAATATATATATGTATTCCAGATTTTTACTCTTGTCTGTGAAACAGCACTTACAGACAACCATGAGACATGTCAATGGAAAATAATTGAACAGACAGAGCGAACATTTTGGGCTAATTTTCAGTGTTTTTAAATGTGTCAGGACCAAAAATTTGCAATTTCTTTTCTATTGCTTTTACTGGTGTCTTTTAGATGAAGGTTTTGAAAAAGAAAGCAAATATTTTGTGCTACAATTCAGGTTTTTTTGTAATATTTAACCCGTTTTTAGGACCAAAAATGTACAAAAAAAAAAAATAGTATTAAAATTATTAATAAATTGTTCTAGACTTTTTTTTGTGTCTTATCCCTTAAACACCACCTAAACAATCAGAGGACATGTGAATGACAAAAAGTTTTGAAAAAGGAAGCTAATATTAAGGCTAATTTTTTGTCTTTTTAAATGTGACCGTTTCAGGTTACGTTTAGCCATTTTTTATGGACCAAAAATGTACAAAAAATATATATTATTGAAATTATCAATATATTTTTTTTTAGGACATAGGACACGTGAATGACAATTTTTTTTTTAAAAAAAAGAAGGCTAATATTTTATGCTATTTTAGCACTTAGACAGTCACAGACATGAAAAATACATAAGGGTTTGAAAAAGAAAACTATTATCTGCCTGATTTTAGTATTATTTATTTATTTATTTTTACTTTTGACCTTTTTTCACTATATATTTTTTCTGGACATATACTCACATCTTGTCTATGAAACAGCACTTAGACAATTATGGGACATATGAACAATGTATGAAGGTTTTGAAAAAGGAAACTAACATTTTGTGCTAGTTTTCTGTGTTTTTAAATGTGTTTTCCAGCCAAAAATATACAAAATAGAAGACTTTTACTTGTCTAGTCTCTAAAGAAGCACTTCGGCGACCTTGAAACACGAAAACGGTCCATTGAAATGTTTACGAATGCAACTATACTTTACAAGTGGGCGAATATATTGTCACTTCAAAAACAAACTAACTTTCAAAAATGCAAAATGAATGAGTCACTTGTCTAAGATAAATCTACAAAGGCTTTTAATGTGTGTACCCTGCGTCATGTCAGCGTCACACACAGGTTAATATCTGATATTTCACAAAAGATCAGTATCGCCCTGATGTGTGTACAGATTGACAGGTTTGGATCTGAGACGTGCACCATTCAACTGTTAGCATGTTGCATTAAATATGGGACGTGTGAAAAGCATTTGTACAACAGAACTGTGCATTTCAGAGCTCTATTTTCTCATCCTGTTCAGCCTTGTACTTTCTCATTTGGTTTCTTTCTTTCAGCCCTCTATCTGTGTCTTGCATCTGCTGAGGAGACACCATGTAGAAGTGGTGGTTATCAGGCCCTGATCAATGCAAGCAGGAAACATACTGATTAAAATATGAACAGACCGCAGAGAGGAAAAAAATATGGCCACACATGCACACACTCACACACAGAGGCAGTCCAAGCTGCTAAAGTTTTGTGAGATATTTGTCTTTTTCTTTGCAAATATAATTCTTGTGATTGAATTTCACAGTATGACCACATGCGGGAGAATTCACTCTTAATATATGAACAAGTCAGAGTGTTATTCCTCCTCTCAGTCAGCAGTGAGTCAATAGGAAGACAGACACACACACAAAAACGTCCATTTACAAGTGGTCCATTTGTAAAAGCTGATATTTGCGCTCACATGAGTAACTTCTGATACTCAGAGCTGGTCGTCTTGCTTTGAGAAGCAGTGGAGTGTGTACAGGTCTCCTCTGCATTGTGAAATAGCTGTAACGTAGGTGAGTTTTTAAATGAGTCCAGAAGCTTAACTGCACTTCCACCACCATTGTTAAAGTTCCAAACATTGGCTTTAGGCTGGGTACAAAATGTCCGACTGAACGAGCTGTGAAACGACTGCTACGCACGGTTTTGGGGGAAAATGTGCTCGATGACACGCTGTAACTGTAAGCAACCCTTTACTTAATTTGTTGTTTATTACATTTTCCAGTATGTACAGTTATATGTTGCACTGTTCCCACATGCCATTCAGGGACTTGTTTGTACTGGTGTTGTAATGTCTGTTCGTCACGTTTATGTTGTTTGTATTTCATGTCCGTTGTCCTTTTGCAGTAGGTCTATGTATTGTATGTATCGAGGCAACACACAAGTTCTCAAACTGTTAATCAACAACAGACTGTATGTACGCTTTCTTTAAGTTATTTATTAACAAAGAAAAATTCACTGGATTCAGATACTGAGGGCGTTGGTATGGTTGTTTGGTACTGTGCCAGAGTACGATTGGGTCCTCCAGTCCCTTGCCTCTTGGCTTTCTCATTAGTAATGTTGGTTTGTATCCGAGTACATTTGCGTTATCATCTACGTGACATTTTTATTGTGCTACTGTTCAGAAAAGGGTGAAGCAGGACACTGCTACCCCGGGTATGTACCATCATCAGCAGGGACCAACGGAGCAGCAGGGCGAAGCTCAGCTCCTTGCTGGAGGGTAGCCGCTGCTGTTGGGTGTGGAGCTCTGTGCCTCTCCTTGAAGCTCCGACCGCAGGTTGAAACATGGTCTGTTCACACGGCCAGTTATAAAGGCATCAGTATTAAATGGAGACTGTTTTCTATTCGGGCGGCACGGAGGTGCAGTGGCTAGCATTGTCGCAAGAAGGTTTAGGGTTTGCGTCTTCCTGGGACTGGGGCCTTTTTTAGTTGACTTTGCTCCACTCATACCCATTTTCCACCATCATAGAACTAATCCCCACACCTTATCTTGATCTGTTCAGTGCTTTTCGGCCAAAAATTAATTGGTTCCGAACCTGAAAAGTTGCATCTCAACTGGCTGCATCTCTGGCTGTGTACTGTGATGACATCGGTGGGCGTGTCATATTCTATGGATTGAAAGGAGGGGATGGAGAAGTCGAGAGAATCATCAAGGAAAAGTGGTCTTATTAACAATTGGTTCATGCTTGTTTTTTGGGTCAAAACATATATCGGTATTACCAGAACAAAAGTTCACGTATAATAAGTATAATCCACAATTATGCTACTACTGTTTACTTTCGTTGTGTATTGTGCAACGCCTCTGTTGATTACCAACCATTGACTACAATAGTTGCAGGTTGGTTCCCTAAATAGCACCCAGGTTCCAAGAATTCTGAACGGTACCAGTTCAAGAACCAGAGCTAATATGGTGGAAAAGGGGCAAAAGTGTTGGCGTGGGTTTTCTCCAAAGACAATTTGTGACTGTAAATTGCCCGTAGTTGTGAAAGGTTGCCAGCATGACTGGTTGTCAGTATCTAAGTGTCAGCCCTGTGAAAGTTTGGGGGGGCATAATAACTGGTTAAAAAAAATCCTTGTAGTCACGTTAGAAAGCACTCCACTTCCATGTTTTGGTACAATTAACATAAATTGTACCAGATCATTGTTTCAGTTGGACCCAGCATACCGTGCCTGGGTATGGTAGTCACGTGAACTTGGATCTGGGCCCTGGTCCCTGATGTGAAAGCCACCTCGATTTGATTGCTCCTTTTTTCTCTGTTTGAAATCAATGCAAATTAAATGTCAGTGTAGATTAGACGTGCAGACATGGCAGGAAATAATAAGCAGCGGTTGGGCAACATGCGTAAATCTGACAACTCAAACATGATGACAACACATTTAAAAAAGAAAGGGTACACATGATTATGGTTAGAGAGGAGAATATGCAGCTGTAATTCAGAAACAGACTTGACAACCAGTAGCATTTGGATGAATGTATTTGAAAATTTTAGCTTTGATGAAAACACACTTGACCACCAACTGGCTTTGGATAAAAGCGCTATTAAGATGCAGCTGTTTACCAGTTACCATTCAAACACACCACAGAACTACTACAACACAAAAACCCAGCACAAACATGGAGATGGTTGTGTAGCAAGTCTTCACTGTGGCAGCCAACAGTCACCTCTGAGGCCGCTTCAGCTTCCTCATGGGAATGTCAGAATGTGTACGCAGGTAGATGTTTGTGCAAACATGTGTGGGTATGTGTATGTTAGCTATTAACCGCATTAAGATGCAGATTAAAGGAGGGAGCAGTACAAGCCCTGGTCAGTAAGTTGTGTTGACTTACCTGCGGCCTCCAGCAGGCACTCGATGCTATAAAGTCTGCTTAAGATTGTGTAGCAGGGCCAGAAATAACATGTGCTTTAATATGAGATATTATTAATACAGACAAGTTGAGAGAGTTTATGTGGAAAATAAGGTTAGAGGCACTGAAAGGAAGCTGTGTGTGTGTCTTTGTTTGGTGATGGTCTTTGAAAATGTATGAATGCACTCCAGATGTTTGCCTATTATTGAAGAGATACGTGTTTTTGAGTCTAAAATCTGTGAAAGTCTCATCTGTTCAATAATTTCTGGAGTGAAAATGGCTTTTAAAAGTCCAGTGGTGAGGATTTTATGTTGAGAACTATGCCATCAAAAGTAAGGAGCACTAAATCAGTGAGCACAAGCTTAGTTGGCGTTTGAAGACGGTCTATTATGATGTAAATACATTTGAAAAAGACTCAAATTTCTTTTCCTCAGCCTCACTTTCTTGTCCTTGCAGAGAAACATGGCTATTATTTTCTCAAAAATATCCATTAACAACAATCAGCGACCCCATAAATTCCCAGCTGAGCGGCCAACAAAAACATCACGCAATCAATCCAATTTCTGTCCCTGAAAAATTACTGCTACAAATTACTGCCACCCATTATTATTAGGGCTGCCATCTTGACTGTTCCAAGCCAGAATCCAGAGATGCTATCTGAAAGTCAACTTCCTGTTGTCGAACTGGGGCGTGCTGTTTTTCTGTTGTTATTGTTTCTGCGCAACAATCTGTCCGGATTAGGAGGCACATAAAACCCTAAATGTGTATCCGCCAGAGCGTTTTATGACAGATTTCTGACTCGAGAAAGAGTCATAATAGCGAGGAGTGTTTTCTTTAGATTGCTATTAAAGGCCACTTCGTCTTTGGCCAACAGAAGGCGCCAAGTGGGGGGAATCGAAAAAAGGGGACCTATCAATTACTGACCTCAGTGGTCAACCTTCTGACTCATTTGGACTCCCATTTTCTATTCACACACACACATACATACACACACACACACACAGAGCCACAGGTTAAGTCTGGGGTTTTGGAAAGATCCCAGGGTGAACATTAATTTCTTAATGCATTTTGGATCCCATGGGGGCTGTCCTCAAGAGTAGGCCACATGGGACCACTCTGCCAACTCTCATAATGGGACTGAGTGACTGTGTAGTATGTGACGTAAATGTGTGTGCTGATGACTCCACATCTTTGCAGTTAAAATGACTCTTTAAGAGTTTCTTAGATAATTCTCCTTCTTTTGATTTCTTTCAGTTGTTCCCTTTTCAGCATTTTAAAAGTATCATGTATGTGTGTTTCTGTGTGCGGTGTGGTCAGCGTCTATGCCGTGCAAAGGAAAATAAAGCCGTCATTAATTAGCAAGGTTGAGTTCCTCCTCTCTGAGGTTTGTTATTGCTATGTCTGAAGCGGGAAGGAGGCAGACGGCTAATTGATCGACAGGCTCTCTGGGACTCGGTAATGATAATCAATATTGACACATGTTTTCTGCCCTCGCCATAACTCATAAACATCCCTTACGCAGGCAGCCGCACGGCCGGCTGGGTATGTGTATGCCTGCGGCACACAAACAAAAACAACCAGCATGTTCAAATTTAGACCGGAGATGGAATGGAAAATGTCTGCTCAGACAAGCTTTTGACCTCTGCGGGATTTTAGACGGATGATTCTGGATACTGATTGTTTTGGATGAAAACCACAGATAGAAGTCTTTTTTTAACCATTATAAAAAACAAGACAGCTAAATTAGATTCCCGTAAATTCCCACTAAATTTTTAATGAAAGGAAGACCAACTCTATAGAAGACTCAAATCAGCAAACATACAGTATGACTACGACTCTACTATAGCAACCAGTTCAGGTTCAAACCTTTTCAAATCTGGCTGGGGCTGCCCCCTGAAAGTTGAAGACTTGAATCATCTGTTTGAGACCCTTCAGCCGAAAAAGATTCTTCAAGTCAAGCAGTGTATTTTTTGGGGGCGGTGGAGAGTTTGTCAGTCAGTGTGCAGTGTTCTTTTTTACTTTCCAGTCCCCAGTTTATTTATACAGCACCATTCACACACAGGGCAATTCAAAGTGCTTTACAGGGGCATAGAAATACATTAAATACAATCCATTAAGAAACATTGAAAATTGCATTTCAAAGACAATGAATAAATAAACAGAAAAAGAGAACAAGACAAACTAGCTGCAGAGTCGGCACTTCTCACTTTCACGCTGCTCCCCAGGGTAAAATCATTACGTCAAATCATCCTGTCTGCTCAGTGAAGATGTATGCAACTGCAACAGGCAACTGCAGACCCAGACCCAGGCTGAGAACGAAATCTTCTGCCTTCTGCTTTGAAGTGGTGAATTTAATACGGGTGCACCGAATATTCGGTAACCGAATATATTCGGCCGAATATTGCAAAAAAACACACATTCGGTATTCGGTGGAGTAAGTTAAAAGCAAGGCCGAATAATAGCGGCGTGTTTTAAAAACCAATCAAACAGCGTGCCGTGAC